>NW_024387142.1:294402-442654 GCF_900408965.1 Simochromis diagramma | reverse complement strand
TAAAAATAAAGTACCTAAACCAACAGTAAAATCCTGCTTTTATATGTTAATGTGTGACTTATTGCAATTTCATGATCTCATGTACAATCAGCTACAGAAGGAAATTTTCTTATTAGAACGCTACTTTTACTTCTAAATGTAATTTTTTTAGTGACAAAGAGTATCTGAACTTAACTTTAGCAAAGAACTTTTAACAGAACACGATGTTAGACAGATATGTTTACTTAAGTCACACAGTCAGCTGGTTTACAACAGATAATTTGCTTATATAAACAGAAAACAGCAAAACAAAATTTGTAAAAATTGCTAAAGTTTCGGGCTTTCACAGAATTACTGTGAAAAAACAATATAAAACGCATCTGCTAATTTGTAGTGAACAGCAGCATGAGAAGGATCTCTCTCATTACCCATTCCGCTCGGCCGGTGTAGTATCTCCGTCATATGCCGGTACTGCTGGACGTCAGTGGAAAGCTGTCTCCGGTACTTGTGGCTCCAAGAATCCCGCTCCGACCGGGCTGACATTTCCAAGGCAGCTGCGCAACGTCCTCTGCGACCAGTCAGCAGCACAGCATCACATGCCTGTGCACGATGCACCTGGTAAACTCCCAGTGAGGGACACGGGGGTCTGCCTCGCTTTTGCTTTTCAAAGTAAAAGTCTTCAAAAGTTTGACTTAGTGAGCCTGTAGGTCAATACGAACGAGTCCGAATTAACATACTATTACTACTACTAATAAATATAAATCAATATAAATAAATACTACTAATAATAAATCCTTCTGATTTTACTGTAGAATTAGGTGCAAATGTTTTTTGTGTATGTGTTTGTGGTGTGTTTTATGGGTGATACAATATGTTGACCTTGATGTAAGCAAAGAGGGAGATCTTTGTTTCATTGTTTGCTTACTTCCCTTTTCTCATATTGTTATTATTTACATTTATAAATATATCACAAAATCTTTTTTCACTTAATGCCATATATAACCTAATTAACGGTATATTATATTATACATTTTTTAATCAATATTAAGGTCAACATTTAACAGAGTATACTGATTATACCGAAGCAACTTTTATTATGACGTTAAATGTGGATTATTTCCTGTGTTGGTTCGGTGAGCTCTACACTGACGTACATAGTGAAAAGCTGTCGCTTTATTTCAGTTTTTCTTTTATTATAAATGCTGCCACTTGTTTATCTGCACACCAATAACCAGAACAATTCAGTTACGTTTCTGTGATTGAACATGGAAAGGTTGCACAGTTTTTCCTTAAAATTAAATTGCGTAGACTTCACGTTAATAATCACCCAGTGAGCAGCTGAGTCACATGATATTATTAAATCACTCTTTGCTTTGTCCCCTACCTCTACCCCAAAGCATTGTTTGGAGATGAACACATTTATTCCAAACATTTTCCATCAACTTTTTCTCTCTGTTTGCTTGCACGTGGGTTTGACTTGAGTTTTTTCCTCGTCAACATCCCAGGAAAAGACTCAGCACTTCCTGTCCTCCAGTCAGTTCCTCTGTCAGCTCAGAATTGCAGCCAACTAGCAGCAGTGTTGTAGAAACACAAGAACTGTCACAGTCATGAAATCAGACACATAAGTGATACACATTCTGCAAGTCTTGCAAATGTACTGCCATAAAATACTTCAGTTCTTTTATTGTACTCACTAGTAGTCAGATAAAGCACTATGTCAGCAACATGCGACCCTTAAATTCTCTTTTATGGTAAACTGACTAGTTGTTACTCTACTCAAGCACTCAAAGCACCTTATGCAGCTAGTTTCATTCACGCACCAGCAAACTGTCAAAGTGCTGTCTAACATTCATGCTACAATGAATGCAGCACATCAGCAACAACCTGAGTTGAGTATCTTGCCTGGAACTGACCCACCAACCTTCCACTTAGCAGATGAGCTGCTCTGCCTCCGGAGCCACAGCTACCTCACAGACAGTTGGACAGAGTTTGACTGGTATTTCTTTATTAAATGCCAATTAAAACAAGAATGAGTTAAAAATGACAGCAACATGATATGTGAATAAATTAAAGGTGACCACAGCTTAGTTACAGTTGTGGTCAAAAGTTTACATACACTTGTAAAGAATATAATATAATGGCTCTACCGAGGGTCCCGTTATTTCTAAAACTCTGATTTTTCTCTGATAGAGTGATTGGAACAGATACTTCTTTGTCACAAAAAACAATCATGAAGTTTGGTTCTTTTATGACTTTATTATGGGTTAACAGAAAAAAGTGATCCCATCTGCTGGGTCAAAATTATACATACAGCAGTGCTAATATTTGGTTACATGTCCCTTAGCCATTTTCACTTAATTAGGCGCTTTTGGTAGCCATCCACAAGCTTCTGGTTGAATCTTTGACGACTCCTCTTGACAGAATTGGTGCAGTTCAGTTAAATGTGATGGCTTTCTGATATGGACTTGTTTCTTCAGCACTGCCCACATGTTTGCAACGGGGTTTAAGTCAGGACTTTGGGAAGGCCATTCTAAAACCCTTATTCTAGCCTGATTTAGCCATTCCTTTACCACTTCTGATGTGTATTTGGGGTCATTGTCCTGTTGGAACACCCAGACCCAACCTTCGTGCTAAAGGTTTCAGGTTATGTTGAAGAGTTTGAAGGTAATTCCCTTCTTCATTATCCCATTTACTCTCTGTAAAGCACCAGTTCCATTGGCAGCAAAACAAACCCACAGCATAATACTCCCACCACCATGCTTGATTGTAGGCATGGTGTTCTTGGGGTTAAAGGCCTCACCGTTTCTCCACCAAATATATTGCTGGGCATTGTGGCCAAAAAGCTCGATTTTTGTTTAGTTTGACCACAGAACTTGCCTCCAGAAGGTTTTATCTTTGCCCATGTGATCAGCAGCAAACTTCAGTCGAGCCTTAAGGGCCGCTTTTGGAGCGAGGGCTTCTTTCTTGCACAGCAGCCTCTCAGTCCATGGAGACGCAAAACACGTTTAACTGTGGAAAATGACACCTGTGTTCCAGCAGCTTCAAATTCTTGACCAATTTTCTCTCAGCAGCAGGTGATAGCTTGCATTTTCCTCCTGATCTTGGCAGTGACGAAACAGTGCCATGCACTTTATATTTACAAACAATTGTTTGCACTGTTGTTCTTGGGACATGCAGCTGCTTTGAAATGGCCCCAAGTGACTTTCCTGACTTGTTCAAGTCGATAGTTCGCTTTTTCAGATCCATGCTGAGCTGCCTTGACTTTCCCATTGTAGCGTTTGTGGGCGTTTGTATCCAGTGAGCCCTATTTAACTGGCCTAAGAGAAGTCACCAGCTGTCGTCACTCATAGTCACTCACAAGAAGTTAAGAGGCCATGCTATGAAGCTCAGTTCACTGACAACTTTCTAAGTCACCAAAATTTCTAATTCATGTTGCTGTATGTATAATTTTGACCCAGCAGATAGGGATCACTTTTTTCTGTTAACCCATAATAAAGTCGTAAAAGAACCAAACTTCATGAATGTTTTTGTGACAAAGTATCTGTTCCAATCACTATCAGAGAAAATCTGAGTTTTAGAAATAACGGGACCCTTGGTAGAGCCATTATATTATATTCTTTACGTATGTAAACTTTTGACCACAACTGTAAATATGAACTTTTCAGTAAATTGAAACCACAGCTAAAGTGACTCCATAATGACAAATGAACAAAAATAACTTACAAAAGAGTTTTTTAAAGAATGACAACAAAAAGAAAGCCTGCTACCAACACACAAAGATGAACAAGAATACACACAAATGATCACTTTTTGAACATATTTTAAAGGCTCAGAGTCAGATTACTTTATTAATCTCATAGGAAATGATTTTGTCACAGTTGCTCCAAGACAGCAAGAACAGTAACTAATCAAACTAAATTAAATACAATATATTACAAAGTTACAAAATATAACAATTTGCTCTAATCAGTGCAGATAGCTCTAACCATTGCCCCAGTATATTAATCAAATTAAACACACATGACTGATACTGAGGTGCCCTTCTGTTGTTAATTATCTCTGTAGAGGACGTGCAGATAATAACAGTGTGCAGCTGTTGCAGTTTGTACTTGTGCTTTGAATGGGGAAGACAGCCACAGGCAGGAATGACTTCCTGTGACATTTAGTGGTGCATTAAGGTAATCTCTGTCACAATCAGGTGTGTGGGAACAGAGAGCGGACCGAAATGCAAGACTCGGCTGGCTGGCTTGGAACCGATGCGGTCCTTTATTACAGGAACCAAGTGAACTGAACATAAATGATTGAAATAAGCAGGAACTGAGCGCTTAAATGGGCAGGATAATGAGAAAATGGGAAACAGGTGGACAAACAGCTGGAATAAATCTAAGTAATGAAACAGAGGAAGTTAAACTAAAGATCATGCACACAGAACAAAAGTCAATCACAAAAAAGCAGGAAACAGACACAGGAAACTAAACAGTGACAAAAGTCCAAAACCAAAACACTGGATCAACCACCAGGTACCACGACAATCTCTGTCTCTGAACCTGCTCCTGTGACTGGCCAGCACCTCATGGAGTGGGTGGAAGGTATTGTCCACCAGTGTCCTGATCTGGACAACATCTGCCTCTCCAACACCACCTGGATCTAACTCTGTTCTCCTTCTCTAATGGAAGCCTTTTTCCACCCAGACCTGGAACATCCCTGAGACATACCCTTGTGTTCACCCTTATTCTCATGAAAGACTGTTTTAAATCTTCAGTGACCTCTCTTTTGTGGATCCAACTTTGCTATGCGGCCATACAGCCACGACACACACGTATATGTATCCCTGCTAGCATCTTGCACCCTGCTGTTATGCGCTGGATTGTCTCAGTGGCGTCTTGCACCAGCCTGCACCCGGGGTCTTGCCTGGGTGATAGACCTCAGGCTCTATGGTTTCCTATCCTCACTCTCTCACCTGGTAGGAAAGTTCTGCATGATTCTTATGATCAGCGTCTCATGCTGCATTTTAAACTGACATTTCTTCACTGAGTGACGTGCAAAGTCATCCAGTGGAGACACCGTAGAAGGCAAAGGAGGGTGTCCAGTTTAGTACACATCTTCCTGCCAGACAGGAGTTCATACGGAGGACGCGATAAAAACCGTTCAATTGGTCAGTTTGCAGCTGGGTAGTAGACAGATGTTCTGCTGATGTTCTGGCTACCAGGTGTTATATTTGACATCCCCTGGTCTGTATACTGCACATACTGCAAGGTAGGTCTGGGGACCTGTACGTGCTTGACCATGAATCTCACAGCAGAAAACTCATTCTCAATACTCATCTACATTCACTCCTCACTTCAATCTGACAACTCATCAAAGCATTTTGTACTTTTGTCACACACAGCTCCAGATTGCTCACTTTCCTGAATACTATCCAGCACTGCATTAATGTTTACAATCAAATTACTTCCACATTTTTTGAAGTATGTACGTAAGAGTGAATACAGTAACTCGCTGTCAGAGGTTTACTTGCAACAAATATAAATACATATTTTCAGTCTTGTGTCACAGCTGCTCATCCAAATTTCCCTTTTCAAGTACATCCCAGGGACTACTGGAAACAGATTCTGATGACTGAGCAGGCCATTGGAGTACAGTGTTGTCTATTATTGGTGAGTCAGCCAATAACTTCTTACAAGGAAACCATTCTGCAATTATTTGGAAGAACGGAAGAAATTAAACATTTGGAAGAATGTTTAAAATGGCCTTGGACGATGGTGCACTCCCACAGACCCTGAATTGAAGCAACTGTGGCTCTCATTCCAAAGACAGGAGACTTAGTTCCCACATAGGTAAACTGGTTCACCCAGATCAAAGAGGGTTTATCCCAGTAAGACATGCATCTTATAACCGAGACGTCTTTTTTGACATTATTTATTCCTCTAGGATCCAGATAAAGACCTAATGATATTGAGCCTTGATGCCGAAAGGCCTTTGACTGTTTCGAATGGTCATATCTCTATGCAGTATAAGTAAGTTCGGAGTTGGACCTAATTTTGTCTCCTGGATTCAGTTGTTTATATAGTAATTCCGTGTGCCAGATACTCACAAACAAAACCCTTTCCGAATCATTAAGCTATTTGGTGACGAGACAAGGATGCGCGCTGAGCCCTTTATTGTGTGGCCTCGCATTAGAGTCGTTGGCGGAACAATTCGGAACAATAAAGAATACATGGCTACAATACAGGATACACCTCCAATAAGATCACCACTGTACGCTGATGATATTCTGCTGTCTATTATTGGTGAGTCAGTGTAAAAGTAGCCTTAGTTTCCTGTTGTAGCCGAGCGACATGCCCCCAGTGTTGTCTTCTGCTTAGGAAAATCCCAGTACACAATGTACGTACAGAAGCCCGTCTGACATCATGTGACGTGAGAAGCCAATCTTCAGGTTAGTAATTCATATAGGCATGTCGACATGGTCAAGACAGCTTATGAAGTTCAAACAGAGCATCGGGTAGAAAGGTGAGTTGCATGGTTGTTTGTCTGAGTGTTTCAGAAACTGTTGATCTCCGTTCCCCACTCTGTCACAGTCCCTGTTTTGTGTTTTGGGGGATGTTTTCAGTTTTCTTTAGCTTGTATTTTTGATCATTTTTGTTTGCCCACCTGTAGAAACGTTGTGGTTTGCAACTATCAATCTAGGAAAATGATCTAGATGTGCAAAGGTATGCATGGGCTAGCAAGTAGCAGTGGAATTTCTGTGTTCTCCAAGAGTCCAGAACGCAGCAGCTTCATCCTGTATTTGTTTTTATTGCTCCCACCGCAGACACATTTGGACGATGGGTGGACTGAACATTGTCTCGTGGTTTTGTAGTTATCCATTTTGGTTCACTTGTAGTTCACTTGGGTTTTTCTCTCATTTCAAACTCATCAACTGTTTCAGATCAGAGGTAAACAAACTATTTATGTGAAATTCCCCTATGTTTTCTGATTTCATACTTTCATACTCGTGCAGTATCTTTTTGTTTTCAGTCAGGTTTATCAATTCTCAGTTTTTTCCTGCTTTCCTTGAGTTTCTGTTTCTGGTTCAGTCTCATTTCTGTGTTTGTTTTCTTTCTGTCTTCTCAGTCAGTCATGTGTCCATATTTGTCCAGGTCTCAGTGTTTGTTACTACTCGTTTTGTTTAGATAGTCCCTCGTCTCGTGTTTGTTGTGTTTAGTTTTGCTTCCCCTTGTCTTGTTAGTCTGATTCCATTCAGCTGTGTTCCCCGGTGTTTGGGGAGGAACTTTCCTGGTGTGTGTTTATTCTACGAGACTGTGTGGGACTTTGTTGCCTCATCCTGTGTTGTTTTGTCCTCACTTACAGTTTGTGTTCCCTTAAGATTAGTTGAAGTTTGGTTTCCTAGTTTTATGTGTTGTCTTTTTAGTTTGAACTCTTTTTTGAACGTAGATGATAGTAAGGGTGTGCAGCTAATGCATTGCATTTGGGTAATCTCAGTATCTCACTGAACATGCCTCTGTGACTGGCCAGCATGTCATGGAGTGGGTGGGAGGAATAATCTAGCATTGTTCTCGTCTTGGACAACATCCACCTCTCGTAACTGTAACTCTCTCTACTCCAACACTCTTCCCTTAGTTAGTTCAAAATGCTGCTGCACAGGTTCTAACAGGTACTAGAAAGTATGATCACATCACCCCAGTTCTAGCTAATTAATACTGGCTCCCTGTCAAATACTTTATAGACTCTAAAATTCTCTTGCTTACTTTTAACATTGTAAACAATTTGGCACCCAGTTATCTGACTGAACTCCTCAGCTTGTATAACCCCAGGAGAGCACTAAGTTCATCTTGCCAGATGCTCTTAGAACAACCTAGATCGCGGCTGAAGTCCAGAGGTGATCGGGCTTTTGTAATTGCAAGCACCGACATGCTGGAACAACCTCCTGTAGTTCTGAGTCTATTCATTCCTTTATAAATCGCGTCTTAAAACTCAACTTTTTACTTTGGCTTTTGAATCAAATTAGTTTAATCATCATCAGGCCTGTTTTATGTCTGTCATCTTTGATTTTTGTTGGTGTTTGTTGTTTATTTGTTAACTTTTTCCCCTTGCATTGCCTTTTAATGACTCAATGATTTTTGCTGATTGTTAAGCACTTTGATCAACCCTGTTGTTTTAAATGTGCTATATAAATAAATAAACCTTAACCTCTCATACACCACCTTTAGAGAGTGCAGCTCCACCCCAAAATGTTACTGGTCCTTGCAGATGAGTTTATTGAGTCTGTGGCATCCCAAACCTCAACTACAGCATGCAACACATTGAGGATGGCACTGGCGGAAAATCCTGACGCATTGTCTGACAGATGTTAAAAGATTACAGCTGCCTCAGGAAATAGCGACAGCTCTGACCCTTCCTGTAGTGTGGGAGTAGCAATTTTTTTTTTTTAACCCAGGTCCAGTTTATTGTCGGTGTGTAACTCTGAGGTAATTTATTATCCTTCACTGTGTCCACTTTGACCCCCTGAATTAAAACAGGTGTCACTGGTTTCCTGGTCCTCTTAAGATCCACATTTATTTCCTTGGTGTCTGTCACACTGAGCTGCAGATGATTCTGTGTGCACCACATTATATGACTCCATCTCTTTACCCTGACCGATGCAACTAACCATCACAGAGTAAGCAGAGAACTTGTGAAAATGGCAGGACTCTGTGCAGTGGCTGAAGTCTGTGGTGTAGAAAGTCAATAGCTGCTTGTAGTGCCCCTCTGTTGCTGATAGTTTTTAAACCAAAGTTTTTCTTTATCTAAATAACACATCAAGTTCTTTTACCACTTCACTCTAGTTATACCGTCTATAATGCATTTACTATCAGTTTAACTCTTTGCTCCTCTCTCATACTTCCTTTCTGTAATTTTAAAACTATCCATTAATCCTTTAGATATTTTTTTTACAGGTAGGTCCACATGTATTTGGACTCTCACACAAGTTTTTTTTTTTTTTAACTGTTTACTGAAACAAATTCCAATTATAGTTAAATAACAGACAAAATCTGTAGGCTCTCAGGTTTCATTTGAGGGTATCTGTACATTACAATACATACATTCAAATTAGATGAAGGTGTTTCGATTCAATGAAATGTTGTGGTTTGTGATCACACGCTGGCTGTTTTGATGTGTGGCTCCTCCCATTGGTGTATGTGTGTTCTTTGAATCTCCTCCCTCCAGGCTGGGTGTTGGGGTGTGTCTGTGTATTGGGCTGGTGAAACAGGTTAGAGAGCTTATTGGCTGATTCAAACAAGCTCTTGAAGTCTGGATTGGATGATTGAATGGACAGCAGCCTCTTAACCTCCAGCTGACAGCGCCCTCCCTTGTCTGCTCTACACCCAACAAAGAGCTAGTTGTTTGTAGTTCTGAGCATCTGTGTGAGAAAGTCTTTTCATACAGTGTGAGCTGTTTGTAATTACGATATCTTTGTGTTGGGCTAAAAGCATTTTTGTAATGTCTTATTCATGTGTACACATTGAGCACTGCAGCAGTGAGTGAGAAGCCCTTTTTCTCTTTTTTGTAGGAGCTTAGGTTAGACAATTGTCTTGTTTGCTTTTGCTTTCTGAAGACGAAGAAACCTTTTTGTTTGTTATTTTGACATTGTTCATATTTGAAGAATATAAACTGCTGATTAGCCCCTTTAGTTAGTGTGTTGCTGGCCCTGTCATGGGAGTCGTGGGAGTGGGGAGTCGCATCTGCATGTTGGGTCCCGGTTACCCGTAGGCCGGGTCATAACAAAGGGTCGAGGAGTTTCAGCCCCTTAAAATGCGTCTACCAGATCAACTGCCCATTTGCACATGTGCGAAGGTAACTCTACTTGGACAAACTGCCTGAAATGCGTTGACAGAAACATTTCAGTGATTTTGAGTCATTCTGCACTCCAGATGCGTTAATTGCATTAAACATTTTTAATCGTGTTAACGGATTAATTTGCGTTAACCCGTTATTTTTGACCGCACTACTTTTAAACACATCAGATCATGTAATCTTTATCTGTTTGGGGATTAGGAACTTCTGTATCATCATTAAATATCCACTAATGGTATCCAACTCTTGCTTCTTAAAACCACCCTCTCTAGGATGTTTATTGTCGGTTGACTCAGCCAAGATCAGTCAGAAATGACTCCACACAATCAAAGAATTTTATTTTGGAATATTTTTTAAAATTAGGATTTGTTTTTAGTAACTCCTTCCTTGCTTTCCTTTCTTTCCACAGCAAATCATATTCTGTTTTATTTTTCATTGACATACTCTTAATTTAATGGCCCCATAATAAAGTATTATATACCAGCTAAATCTCAATCACTGATCCCGAGTTTTCCCTCTTCTTCATTTCGGCACCAACAAATTACTTTTGACATCATGAGTAGGACAGTATGTTGTGCATGTCAATGCTGCTTTATTGATCGAGACTCACCAGCCCTTTTATTGATAAACACTTCTACAAAATAGAAGTATGGGGCTGTACTGCTTCCTGTCTATTGTAATGAGGAACGTTAGCAGTGTTGAGAAGGTTACTTTTAAATGTATTCCATTACAGAATACAGAATACATGCCCCAAAATGTATTCGTAACTATCCGTTACGTTACTCAATGACAGTAACGTATTCTGAATACTTTGGGATTACTTAATATATTATCATGCTTTTTACAACAACGTGAATGTACTATTGCTGTGATTTATTACTATTACTGAAGGTCCGCGACTCCGAACTGTAGTAAAGGGACCGCTGACTAATACGGCGGGGTCCCCGTCGGCTCATAGCCGAAAAATTGCTTTACTTTGTTGTGTGGGTCAACTTTTCTTGCAAGACACAGAGAGAGGCGTTGAAAGACTGCTCCAACGGAACTTATTGTTTTCGGAGGAAAACACGAACACAGTTGTACAGTCGAGTCTTAATAGCTTACTTACAAACTGGGCTCGTCAGGCACTCTTCTTGGCTGCAGTGGTTATTATTATATTTACATGCTTCCAGCTCCCGTTTTTTCCTCGATGACAACTCCTACCTTTCCACTCCCCTTTTTCTCCCTCCTCGCGCTCACAGACCCATAACGTGTATGGCAGTCCATTCTCCCTGCAGCACGGACTACACTGCCCATGATGCTAACATTCTTTAGAGCTATTGCTTGCAGCATTCTGCCTGTTAGCTTAGCACAACAACAACCAACAACGAAAGGCGCTCTCTCACCCAGGAAACACACAGTCGCAGAGAGAGAGAGAGAGCGTCGCCCTGTAACCATGGCAACCGTAACGCTGCCCCCTGGAAACAACAGAACGTAGCTGTCAAGCAAAACCCAAAACAGTCCTGACCGCGACAAAATGAAACGGGAAAGTACCGCAGTGTAATCCATTTATTCAACAAAGTAACTGTATTCTGAATACCACCTTTTTAAACGGTAACTGTAACGGAATACAGTTACTCATATTTTGTATTTTAAATGCGTAACGGCGGGTACATGTATTCCGTTACTCCCCAACACTGAACGTTAGGTTGCTAGCAAACAAAACAAAGGAGCTAACAGCGATACTTGCAGAGTCAGAGGGAATATGGAGACTGCACAGAGACCTGGCCCTATTTCAGGAAGCCGGTTTAGTGCAAACTCTGAGTAAGTATACCACCGAGTTAACGAAAACTCTGGGTTTTCGGTTTCACAAAGCGAGTTCAGATAATTCTGAGTGAGTTACTATGACGACACACTCCGTGAAGCTAACCTGCCCCCTAGCAGGTTTACTTCAACTAACCCTGACGTTCTCCGCCTCTTTGTCAGAAACCTGACTGTAGGAAGTGTCAGACATGGCGTGCCCCTTCCTTGAAGAGCCAGTAGATGTTGAAGCCCAAATTCTCCGCAAAGCTTCTCCGCGGGAGAGAGTGATTAGAGCGCGTTCGGACATTTTATCATTTCCTGATGATTTCCTGTGTGAACGTTACCGTTTTTCAGCACAATCTATAATTTATTTGAATAACATCCTCAGGCCTAATCTTGCTCATGTGACACATCGCGGACATTCTCTCAGTTCTGTACATATTATTTGTATTGCACTTCGTTTTTTTGCAAACGGGAGCTTTCTGTATAATATTGGTGACGCTGAGCACGTTTCCAAGGCTACCGTCTGTCGGGCAGTCAGGAATGTTACAGTTGCACTGAAACGTCTCGTGTACTCGTTTGTGGTGTTCCCCGGTCATAGACCCACAAGATTTATCAAAGAGGGATGCCACAAAATTGCAGGTATCAGGATGAACGAAACTTAATTCATGATGTGGTGATACTTGAACTACTACTTAAATTTTACATTTATTATCACGGTTCCCAGGCGTGATTGGCTGTACAGATGCACTCACATTCCAATCATTGCTCCTTCAGTAATGAAGGATGTGAACAGGAAGTCTTTCCACAGCATTAATGTACAGGTACATAGTTCCCTGTAGCATTTCAAACTAACAAATTATTTCATTATAGTAATGGATGCTAATTTGTGTTCTCTGCAATGTGAAGATCATATGTGATGCTGCCAACATTATCACAAAGTGGAAGCCAACTGCTCAGCCCTCTGTGAGTGGTGGTGGTGGAGGACCCCCACCTGTTTTTCGGGCCTCCCCTTTTTTTTCTGTTGGCTATAACGGGTCACATTTGAGCATACGAGATAAACAAATATGTACTTGTAATGTGCGCAGATAATTTCAATAAGTGCTTACAGAGGGGAAATTAATGTAGCCTCTAACTGCAATTGATTTACATCGGACAAACAGACCAAGCACTATGGCTCATAATACAATTACACCTCACCTGTTTGGACTATATTTTTATATTTCATTTTTACTTGCTGCCAGGAATGTTTGGGGCCTGTTGGGTTGCACCTGCGCTCACATCACAAAATAAAATGTATGAAATAAAAAATAAAATATAATATAATAAAATAACGTGTTAAATGGGTGGAAATCCCTAGATCAATGTTTAAATTAACACTCACGCATTGACTCTGTCGGCTATGTTTTGCCATGCATGCTCCCTTTCTTTGGCAGCTGAGGCTGTGTTACTGTTTTTTCCGCATAATTTGCATGTTATCGGCATATGGCTGCCATCAGAATTTCGGCCTCAAGCGCTGTAAAATACATTGACCGCGCCTTCTTTCCCTCCGTCTCCATGGTGACTCGCTTAATCTGTGCTCCACTAATCAGGGCTTTATGTATCCTCGTGCGCGCGCTTAACTTGGGGTTAAAGCAACTCCGCGTTGACTGAACTAATTGTTATCAGCCTTTCTGAAACCGAATATTCCGAGTTGGACAGTTCGGGGTTACTCAACCCTGAGTATCGTTTTTCACTCTGAGTTTTCTAAACCGGCTTCCTGAAATAGGGCCCTGCTATCTTCACTCTCGTTGGTTTGATGCATCAGTGAGGGTGATGAGATGGAGTACCGGCTGGGCTGGACTCCTTTGTCATGCGGTGTGAACACAAACATCTAGAGATCAATGTGACAAACATCAAGGAAATGATTGTGGACTTTAGGAGAACCAGGAAACCAGTGACCCCAGTTTCAATGCAGGGGGCCGATGTGAAAATAGTGAAGGACTATAAATATCTCAGAGCACACAGTGAGAAGAAAATGAAGCTTATGCATGATTTCAATAAGGGAGCTCTGAGGTCTCACATCTGTCTGATGTCACTCATGCTGTGTGATTAGTGTGGTATCATACATAATTTTTATAACTTATACAATTCCTCATTTAGCCCCACATAATAACTGGTGTTGTAATTTAAACTGGTCATATGTTTTCAGTCTCATTTTCCCTCCGGCTGTGCCATCAGCTGAGCTGCAACACCATGAGACACGTGTCTGTTTGGAGCTGATCCTTATCTGAAAAGGAAGCTAAAGAAAAACATGCATTTTTATTTGCTGAGATGGTTTGTAGTGGAATCACCAGTTTATTTCTGAATTGCTAAAACAACTCTCATTCTTCGAACTCATTTATTGAATCAACACATTACAAATAAACTCAATCAACACTGGCAATGTTTGCATATTCCCCCTAACACCTGGGATTGATTATTTAAAGATAGTTTTCACAATAACCATCGATTACCTGTGCCTATGACGAGTTTCCTGAATATAATTTATTATTTAAGGAGATCGGTGGAAGAACTATGAGGTAAACGGTCGCTAATCTAATCGATGTGCGTCATTAAATATATTTATTTCTAAACCAAAAAGCCTGCTCACACACAGGTTCGCCAATAAACTGTATGATACCTTTAAATTTAAATTGCGTTTTTTAATTTGAGATCAGAAAAGTCACACTGAGAGTAAACGCAAGCTCCAGCAGCTCTGCGCTAACAAAGCAAGGCACACTGGCTGCGATGACGTTATGTTGACCACACAGATGTCCACGTTAACCTGACCAGCACAGGTTAGCGTGGGCGTGATTCCTAAACAAGCAGCAGGTGTTAAACAGCTGGTTGTCATCCGCGTGACACACGGGGAGACCCGTCAGTGAAACCGTCCAATCGGTGGATGCAGCACGTGGAACACGGAGAATATGTAAAAAATACAATCCGGTGTAAAAGTCATTTAACGTGAAACACCGGGAGCTACTGGCAAGCTCCACGAGCCACCATTTCTGTATTTAAAAAAAAGGTTTACGCTTCGTAATTACACGTCACCTTTCGTCACTACCGCACCTGCGCAGTCGTCGTATACATTTAGCAAAGAACGGTCACAGAAAGGCAGAAAGAGAGAAAATACACTAACCTAACCGGAGGAAGCGATTTTATGTCCGTAAGGATTAAAGCTATAAGAGCCGATAGAAGCCGACTACAGCGGAGGAGTCAGAGCAGTGACGGGGACCGTAAACAACCGTCGATGTGCCTCTGATATCCGGACATACAAGTCATCTTTTTTTCCTGAGTAGGAAGAGACGAGTCGCCGACAGAGAAACATCCAGACTGCAAGCATGAATCCCGAATAGTGAGTTTCACGTTAAACACAATCAGCTGCACGGCTGTTGTTATTGTCTTCTTCCAGGAAGTATCATTGTGTTTGGCTAGTTTTCTGCTACATCACACCAGGCTGGTTGTGCTAATGGAGAACAGCAGCTCGGCTTCTGTAAACAGGGTGCGAACAGCTTCTTTAACGTGTCAGCTTTCCCAGTGCGGTTTCTCCACACATCAACAAACACTTTGCTTGCTCGTGTCTCCCGTTTCCCCCGTGACCGCGGACCTTTAACTACGACCCCCCAACAAAACAGTGTAGAGAGAAACGCTAATGTAGTAACAAAGAAAGAAACGCGGTTATTGTTCGTTTCAGATACCAGAGCCAAAACGTGTAACGTTACCAGCTGGTGATTGGGCTGTACTGGCGTGTTATGGCTGACCTGTAGCCTGGGCGAACAGGCTCCGCCCACTGTTTCCCTTTTCTCCATGGAGACGGCCACAGTATGGAACACTCGACAAAAATACGTTTTTACTCCCACTTGCATTTAAACTTTACTATTTCCATAGCAATACTTTTTAGATGTATGCAAAGGCAGCTCATCTGTGTTGTTTGTGTAGGCTGTTGCTAAACAAAAACATAGTTTCCACACTTTAGTTGGAAATTCTTGAATGTCACACCATGGAACTTGTTACATTAATTACCCTGAATGTGTTCATATCTATCTGTCTATCTATCTATCTGTCTATCTATCTACAAACACACACACACACACACACGTGATATAAATATTTATATGTTTAAGGAATGTACAAGGGATTATGACTGATTAATCGTACACTCATAATCTGCCTGTGCACTCCACAGTGAGTCCTGTTAAACCGCTGTGTGTTCTTGGACCTGCACCTCAGTTTTAGGGTGCTGTCAGTCTTCTGATAACCAGGGCAACTTTATGTAGAGCAGCAATTCTTTTTATCAGACAGTTCTTCTTTCCATGAGGTGCTATGTTGAACTTCCAGTATGAGAGAGTGGGGGAGCAATAACACCAGCTTCTCACCTGAGACCTCGTAACATGACGCTGAGTAGGAATAAATAGCTAACTGGGCACAATTTGGACATTTGCACTTGAAGGTGTACTCACTTTTGTTGCCAGGTTTAGATATTAATTGCTGTGTGTTGAGTTATTTTCAGCAGAGGTAAATTTACACTGTTATACAAGCTGTACACTGACTGCTTCACATTGCATCAAAGTGTCATAGCTTCAGTGTTGTCCCATGAAAAGATATTATAAAATATTTACAACAATGTGAGGTTTGTACTCTTTTGTAAATATACATCCATTAGTGTAATTACATTTGATACATTTTCATAGACTTAGAATTAATCCATTAAGTTTGTGGCAGTACGCCAAAGGTAGAGGAGGGAGAACTCGTAGGCATCACAGGCTGTGGAGGCAAATTTAATTTCATGTTCGCACCTTCAGAGTCTCGATATTAAGGGTCATAGCTAAGTTTTGTCATCTGAGAAGGGGTCCCCTTCACCTGGGATGTGAAAACATGATGCAAAGTAACAACCGGCATCTGAAAGAAGTGTCCTCTCTTTCTTCTTTCTTTAAGTCTCATCTTCTCTAACACACAAAACACTGAAGGCCTACACTCAGAGTTGTTTTGTCTGCTGCAGCTATATGCAAATAAATTGGGAGGAGTAAAGGCCCCAGTATACTCACCGTTAGGCACAGGAAGTGGCTGCAGTATTCTTCTGAATGATGGGTGTTGCCACTCAGACAACATTGGTATAAAAGTGTTAACATATAAGGGGAAGAAGTGCAAATCGAAAGCAAAGACTCTGCAGCGTTTATTTATTTGCAAAGTTTTTTCCACAAACTTCCCTCTCTCTTCTTCTTTCACTTCTCCACTGCGTAAAACTCTGGATACTGTAGGTCTTCTGAAAAAGAAAGTCTCACGTCAGAAGTGCTTGACTAACTGGTAGAACTCTCAAACATGTCTCACTAATTCAGAGGATCATCATTTAGCCTGGAGAAATAGTTTGTTGCTTTATAAGAAAGCCCTCCGCAAAGCCAGAACATCTTACTATTCATCACTGATTGAAGAAAATAAGAACAACCCCAGGTTTCTCTTCAGCACTGTAGCCAGGCTGGCACACAGTCAGAGCTCTGTTGAGCCAACCATCCCTTTAACGTTAACTAGTAATGATTCTGTGATTCATCTTTCTGAGTTAACTTCAGTAATTACCTCCTCGAAGCATCAACGTGTCTTCTATATCCCGATTCTACAGGAGTGCTCACAGAAGTCCTGCCATTAAGTGACGTTTCAGTCTTAAGTATGATCAAACTATCTCAATTAATCAGCACAGGCCTTAAAGCTGGCTGCAGTTAAACCGTATATATCACATTATGCTTGAATAACCTCCAAAAACAAATGTTTCAACCATAGAGTGCCTAAAATAGTGCTGGCATACTCGTTTTAAACCAACCATTTAATAGTTTTTCTACTTTGAATACTAAAAATCTGAGTGAACTGAAATGTTTTATTTTAACCATTTTTTTTATCCATCAGTTGCACACAGAGGTTTTTCATAGATGGCAATGCTGTCACAGTACGTCTCTCTGAGGTCAATCATAGACCTCTAACAAACAAAGAGTCATAGCAAGAAAGAAGTAAGTCAAGCAAGAATTCATGAGACTAAAACATTGAAATTAAAAAGATGCTCTTTTGTGAACATAAAAATTGTACAATTTAAAAAAACGTGATTCCGTCAAATTACAGAAACAAAAGTCTAGATAGTGGCTATGAAAATGACTGACCACGAACAGCCACAGCTGTCACAGCTTAACGTTTTCTTTGGCGTGTGGGGAGACGTTTAAAACATTCGTGCTTTTGCAGCTCGACTTTTCCGCTGGTGGAATAAATTCTTCGTGCTACCTTTTGCAGCAATAGTTTTACAGCATGTTTTGCAAATTACTGCATTTTGTTCACCGTCACCTGAAGCTCCTCCTGGCGCTATGTTATTCCATGTCTGGTAGGATACAACACACATGCTCACTGCAGTGTGCCGGGTAGAATATTCTCCAGTTGGGAGGGGGCGATAAATGATGCATTCACAGTGTGCGGAAGAAAAAAAGTGAATGTTGCCGTGGTGATTTATACTGGTTTGTTTCAGTAAAGCCATTTTAACCATTGTATGTGGAAACACTTGCCATACCTTTATCGAGTCTATTCGATATATCGCCCGCTGATTTGAAGAACGCGGCACTTTTCAGGGGTCGAGTCGTATCAGCTTAACCTTAGCTAACGTTTATCTGCACGCTCCTTTTGACAGTTGTGTTTGAACAGTAATTGTAAAAGGAAAAAAAGTTGTATTGTCCATTGTTATAAAGTCACATAGGTCTGATTGTTGTAAGATGAGGTAATATTGTGTATATTATAGTATATTTATGTTTTTGTTGTGACTTGGTACACATTTGTTTGAGCATCCCTACTTCAAATTAAAAGAACAATGGTTCCATTTAATTAAAGGGGGATTTGCACTTAGTCGGGTCGTATTATAAAATGTTTCCCACTGTTTTTGTTTTTTATTGCAGTGGAAATTTTTCAGCCTTGTTCTTTGTATTTCAGTGACTATCTGTTCAAGCTCCTGCTCATTGGAGACTCTGGTGTAGGAAAGTCTTGTCTTCTACTGCGTTTTGCTGTAAGTAGTACCTCCTCACTGTAAGATGTTTTTCACTTCTGTTGGACTGAATGACTGTTTTTAACTGGTTTTGCTGCTGGCCTGAATCATGCTGTCCCTCCTCTTTCTGTAGGATGACACCTACACAGAGAGCTACATCAGCACCATTGGAGTGGACTTTAAGATTCGCACCATCGAGCTGGATGGCAAGACCATCAAATTGCAGATTGTGAGGGCACATGTACACACAGAGCACCACATTTATGGTCTTCTTTTGCGGCTGGTTGAGGGAAATTTGGCCAGAGTGTGACAAAACTACAATTCTGTAATCTGTGAGATGTCAGCTTTTAGAAAGTGGATTGTTTGCTTGGTTACATTTGCTGGACTGAACATGGGGTTCGATAGTTTATGTTTATATTTATATTTACACAGCAGACCTGACGCCATGACTGGTGAACCTGGAGTGAGCGAACTTTAGTTTTTGACAAGTCACACCGATGTCTCTCCCTCCCAGCTATCCCAGCTCAAGTTCCTCCAGATTTTATAATCCTCTGATAGGAGCTCGATCTTCAGTTAACCCCACTGATTTTTAAGTTTAAGTTGGGGCTTCTGTGCAGGCCAGTCAGTAAAGTTGTTGTTAGTTTTCTGAAGGTAGTTTTTCACTATTAGAGAAATATGTTTTAGATCGTTGTCATTTTGGGAGACACAGCGATGATGCAAATCTGTTTTTGCTCTGACTGCTTCATGATGCTAATCACTCCGGCTCTTGATACTTGGAAATGCTGTGATAACTTTGCATATTTCCTGCTTTGTGAGAATCAACAACTCTTTTTCCTCAAGTCCAAACTGATGTTTTGTTTTGATCGTTTGTGAAGTGACAGGTCAAATCCTTGCTGAACTTTTTATACTACATGTACATTGGACGATTTCATTGTAACCACTGGGCAACTCCTGAAAAACAGCCCTACATCATAAACCTCCTGCAACAAGCTTTACACTTTGAAACTCAGACAAGTACTGTTCTCCTGGCAACCGCCAAACTCAGATATGTCCATCAGAATAACTCAGGAGAAGTTACCCAACAGAACGTGTCTCCACTTCTGTAGAGCCCATTGGCAGCATGCTTTACACCACTGCTTCCGATGCTTTCCGTTGCCTGCGGTGATATAAAGCTGCTTTGCCATGGAAACCCCTTCCATGAAGCTCTCTATGCACTGTTCTTGACCCAATCTTAAGGATTCTGAAGAAAGTTGGTAGCTCTTGATTCTCCATAAAGTTAGCAACCACTGTTCACTATGCACCTTAGCATCTGCTGACACCAGTCTGTAATTTACATGGCCTACCACGTCACGTCTGAGTTGCTGTCCTTCACAATTGCTTCCACTTTGTTATTGGAATATTTAGTATGAAGGTAATTTGGTGACTGTACTTGTTGCACAGGTGGCAGCCTATAGCAATATCACGCTGGCTTTAACCCCTGACAGGGACTCATTTTACAAGTGTTTGTAGTTTGCATGCCTAGGTGCTTGATGTTATACACCTGTGGCTATGGAAGTGATCGGAATACCTGGGTTCAGGGATTTGGATCGGCGAGTGAATACTTTTGGCAGTATAGTGTATTCTTGACTCTGCCCTGAGGCGTGTCTACTCAAGGTAGATGTGTTTCCTCAAAGCTTTCTAATTTACCAAGTCATTGAAAGGCTAGAGTCATCTGGAAAACAGAAATATTCAGTCTACAGTCTACAGACTACAGAAACTTAAACCAACGATGGCGCAGGTTAACTTTGGTCTATTATTAAGTGTATCATGGATTTAGGGTCAGTTATGGGCATTTAATGTTACACCTGCAGTGTTAAATGGTAAAAGCAACAGTTGACACTGCTTAACTGGTGGCTTCATGAATGTTTCATTTTTCACAAACACAATTGTTTTTCTATCATAATATGCTCACAGCAAATCAAAGGAAGAAATGATCTTTGTGCTTCTACTTGTTAGAATTGTAATATATTAATATATCCTCCCCTTTTGCTCCTCTTTCTCTGTCTTTGTCCCTCCAGTGGGACACTGCAGGCCAGGAGAGGTTTCGTACTATCACCTCCAGTTACTATCGTGGAGCCCATGGCATCATAGTTGTTTATGATGTGACCGACCAAGTGAGTGAGCATTTTTATGGAGTTATGGTCTATTTAATTAATAAATAAATATTTGCCAATACTTGCTACTTTTATCTGAAGAAGTGTTAACTATGTTGTCTTGCTATGTTCTCCTCAAGGTTTGGAGGAAGATTTGAACACTGTCATGCCCTGATTTTTGAAGATACTTTGTATTCATGTATAGAGACGGCTTTTTGTTCATATTCATTCTCATTGCACAGGAGTCCTATAACAATGTCAAGCAGTGGCTTCAGGAAATTGACCGATATGCCAGTGAAAATGTCAATAAACTTCTGGTGGGCAACAAGTGTGACTTGACGACTAAGAAAGTAGTGGACTACACAACTGCTAAGGTGGGGCTGCTTATGAATATCTCTCTCTCTCTCTCTCTCTCACTCACTCACTCACTCACTCACTCACTCACTCACTCACTCACTCACTCACTCACTCACTCACTCACTCACTCACTCACTCACTCACACACACACACACACACACACACACACACACACACACATATTGTTGGACTGTTGTAAATCACTGTCACCCTGTTCTCTTAAAACCTCCCTCAAAAGCCTTCAGTTGATCAGAGTGCTGCACTGAGTAGTGTCGGGGGATCGTCTAAGGAGCTTAGAAAACGTCTTCAGTTCTTAAACCAAATGTTGGAGAGTCCCAGGTATTTAATTTCTAGTGGAAGATGCATTTTTGGGATTGTGCCGCCTCAACTGCCACTCACATCCTGCATCGGGTGATCTCACTTGAAAGGGTGACCCTGATCAGTAGTGGGTCAACTACCGTCTTACGGGACAACTCCCACCAGGGATTAAACACCTGGGACTCTCCAACATTTGGTTTTAGAACTGGAGAAGCTTCTCAGATGAGAGGTGAAACATCTTCAAGAAACTTAAAGAAACTTTCTTTCTAAACTCCTTAGACTACCTGGATGACTGAGAACCCACACAGACACTTGAGGCCACCTAATGGGCTGAAATATTCTGACTGCAGATCTCTGACTGTTTGCACTTGAATTTTCTTCTTATCTTTTCAGGAGTTTGCTGACTCTTTGGTGATCCCCTTTCTGGAGACCAGTGCCAAGAATGCCACAAACGTAGAGCAGGCTTTCATGACCATGGCAGCCGAGATCAAGAAACGCATGGGCCCTGGGGCCACAGCCGGCGGGGACAAGCCCAACTTAAAAATCGATAGCACCCCCGTCAGGCAGTCTGGAGGGGGCTGCTGTTAAAGGACCTACAACCATCTCAGTGATTTCTCTACTCTGTTCCCTCCCATCACCCGTAGAACTCACACCCCACCATATAGCCCACTCCCACTCCCGACTTTCCCCCTGTGACCTGCTCAGACAGAGGTCTAAACTGCAAAGTCAGATTGAATCTGTATGAGGGTTAATTCAGACCTGTTTGATTAGACAGAGGAAAGCAACCAGGAAACACACTGAGACCATTTCATCTTTCGCCGTGGAGGCAGAAGGAAATGAGATACGGCAGGAGATTAGCATTAATTTAAAATGACATGGAGATAAAAGATTAGGTTCAAATTCAAGTGAGGTTATTGCTACGAAACACACACACACAGTAGTGATGGCACGAGTTACAAAAATTAAAGCCGTTTGGCCAAATGCATTTGTCCTTGGGCTCCGTCTGTTTTTACTGATCTCAGCCCAAACTTCACTCGCACTGCACACACTCACTACGCTACACACTGTGGATGACCTGAACTCTGTAGGATGCTAGCAGTCTAACTGTGACGCATCGTTGTTATTCCTGAGGAGGGTCTAGGATGGATGGATGGTCTAGGGAAAGCCCAATCAGGGAGCCCCCTCTCCTTCATCTGTTTCCTTCCTCTTCTGAGCCACTTTTTTATAGTGTGTTTAGACAAAAGCAAGGTGAATGTTTTTATTATGTAACTCTTGTTTGAGGAGTCAGCGTTCTTTCGCCTCAGTCAGCCAGTGTACTAAACATGCAGACGTGTGCTGTGAGCCAGCAGGAAGCAGACGCCTCTGACTGTGTCGACCAGAGTCTGCTTCTCTCTGTTGGTCTGTGTGTTGGAACGGTTACATTTCCCCCCAAAGTTTTTAACTCGAGCACCCGGGTCTGACTTTGCTTCATCATGTATCATTTATTGTGTAATATATAGTCACATGTTCTGTGTGGACACGCCTCGCTCACTCTTTCTCAAACAGACTGGGACTCTCTGCTACGGCCTCCTTAGTGCTGCACACTGTTTCATCCATGTAAAGAGATGGAAAGTGTTGATGTGAAAGATGGCAGAAGGAGAACTTGCTCTCAGTCTCTTTATAGTGTAAGAGCAAAGTAACTAAGCCTTTGTAGCAGAGGCTAGCACGATGAACCACAGGGTCACCTGAGCCTGACTCTTACTGTTGTTTTGTTGTTTTTGATTTGAGTCAAAAATTCAGATATCAATAAAACCACCAATATTTGTATTTATCTACATACAGAATGTAAGTATTGAATAGAATCAGAGCTGCTCTGCTGGATAAACTGTGATCGCACCATTTCTAGATTATCTCGAGCATCTTTTTGCTACATTCTGTATCGGATGATAAACTGAACTCGGGCCATGAAGGTGTTTCCCTGACACTGCACATAGATGATGAAGGATGACTGAGCTGGAGTGAAGAGATTCACTCAGTCAGTCATGTTTCATCAAAGCCTGCAGAACTTTTTGTCCCAGGAAATGTTTTTCAGGATCTTAAAGGTTCCTTTAGATTGGAGTTCGTCTGTGTTTCCACTGCAGTCTGGAGTCAGTCTACTGGAATGCAATAAAGATGAGCAACCATGTTCTGCTGTCGTGATCACTGCTCTCTGCGTCTGACTGGTCAGTGCTGAGCTACAGAGGCCACTGTGAACAGGGGGCATTAAAGAGCCTTCACAGGACTCTTTTGTGTGGGAGGTTGGACACACGTGCTTTAGGACCACAGTGAAACTGTTTTCAGAGTAATATTTTTTGGTAAACATCACCCCTCACCTCATTTGACTGCCAACAAATTGATCAACAAATTGATTGCAAACAGTAAAAACTTCTGTCCAATAACAAAGGAGCTACAGAGGAGTGAAATACTGAAGAGTAATGAACACAAGATGTCAATGTTAAGCATTACCAGCATCTCTCTAGAGTTTCTTTGTAAGTGGATTTTAAGGGGTAAAATAATTTTATTGGAAACTAAATGTCAGCCCTAATCCCTGCAGTGGAAACTCTAAAGGAACCTGGTTCTGCTGATAGAAACAGGGCTTTCTTCTGACAACACTGGCAATATCCTGCAATTATCTTACAATAAATTTTCTGTTAGTATTTTTTTTTTATATTTCGTTTTGTATTTTCTAATTGAGGCCTCTTGTCCGGTTTCATAACAGCAGATTTCCTTCTTGTTTGCAGATGAAGCCGGTGCAGAGATGTGCTGGTTGAGGCAGTTTTAGGAAACTGATGTTCTTTGTCTGTTATGGACCACACGTTGTTTCAGTCCACGAGTATGTCTGGTTTTTCATCAAATTCTTTAGTGCTCTTCTTTGTGTCTTGTTTGCATTTGAATGGGAATTTGAATGCCTAAGAAAGCTGTACTTATATACTGCAGCCAGTTTCATCTTGTGCCTTGTGTTTGTGGGTGTCTGGATGTCCAGTGCTTTTGGTTTTATGGCCAGATATGCACTTCCAGTACAGGCCTTTAGCCAACGATGTCAGAGAAAATTGGTAAACCTCAAGATCAGTTCAGTCCTGACCTGCTGTCAAAAAAATGAAGCTCCCCAAATTCTGGCTCCCTTCTCTCAACCTGGCAGCATTTCCAGCTCATGTGAGCACAACTGCTACATGTATGAGGACAAACATCGAAAATATGAGAAAATGCAGATACCCCCCAAAACTTGTTGAGTCGTGTGTGTGTGTGTGTGTGTGTGCGCGCGCGCGCTTTCAGAAAGTTCTAGCTCTGCATAGATTTGAATAAAGCAGGTGTGACGGTTGCTTCATGTGTGGAACTAACATAGAAGCCTCAGTTTGCAGAAGGTGATTTAGTCTTAATTGAATAGATGCTGAACTAGCAGTCATGTCATAATCAAGATGATGATGATGATGCACTGATTAATTTTTTTAATTAAATGTTTTCTTTCATCAAGTCTTAATATTCTGATTTATAGACATTTATAGACACTGAATCCTGCTCTGCTGTGTAGTCCATGGAAATATAAGGAGACCGTCTTTGTTTCTGAATGTGATACATGTCAAACATTTCTCTTTATTTCACTTCCCATTTTGTTTCCTGTGTTATTTGGACTCATTTATTGCTGCTTAGTGGCTTAATAAAGACACTTGATGTTTATTTATAAAAAGCAGGTGCTCAGCTGTCACCTGCTGTCTTTTTCACTTTGGTGCTCTCTCCCTGCTAAACACGCGCGCGCACACACACACACACACACACACACACACACACACACACACACACACACACTCTGACAAAAAAAGACTGACCTGAAAGATGGGATCAAGGCAAAGCTGGAAACCTGGATGACAAGAAGATGTGAATGCAACATTATGGACAATCCCTACTTGTGCCCATCACCACAACCAAGCAGCTAGCCCACCATGGCAGCTGGGATCAGGGAGATGCTTGGTTTTAAGATAAACTTGAAGAGATAGAAAAGATGGAAGCCAGGAGGATGAACCAGCTCCACCGAACCATCCATGGCGTTCTCTCTGGCAGGAGTCTGGAATGTGGTGAACGACACTAGAGGCCAGTTTGAAGCCAGTTGCACAAAAGTCACCATGAAGTGTGGGATTTACCTAGGAGATGCTCTGGCTCCATTGCTGTTCTGCCTGAACCCCCTCAGTAAGATCACTGACTATGGATAGTAACCACAGAATAGAGTAATCGTTAGCCACCACCTCTAGATGCTTAACACCGATCTGTAAGTGAATGGGATTGATTGATTCTAGGGTCAGCGACATTGGAATGCCATCTGGATTGTAGAAGTCGAGTTGGATAGTAGTGAAGAGAGGATAGGTAGTCACCAGGTAAGAGCCTAGGTGCAGGCTGTGCAGAGATGCCCCGGAGACAATCCAGAACATAACAGGCGGAGGCAAGATGCAGGCAGGGCATACGTGGTATGCCATAACCAAGTGGCTGGCATAGAGTACAGGAACATCTGCATTGAGTGTAGCCTGGATGTCCCGAGGTAAAAAACGTGATAGGATTGTCAAGAATGACCGAGTTAAGATCCGGTGGGACTTCCAGATACGGGCAAACTGGTGATGGCTAACCAAGCAGACAGTAGTGGCCATAGTGATGCAACTATACCAAATGACAGCAACATCAGGAAGAAGGATCATGAGAAGCTTGAGAAGTACCAAGGGTTGAAAGAAGAACTTGGAAAGATGTGGAGGATGAAGGTAACAGGAGTATTGCACTGTTGCACTTGGTGGACCCAAGCTAGGCGAGTGGCTTCAGCATATCTCAGGAACAACACCTGCAGTCTGTGGCCTGGGTGTTATATGCCCTGTAATGTTGGCTTGCTGTGCTTCTTAGTATAAAAGGTCTATCATTACGACATGAGAGGAGTCAGACATAATGAAGCTGCAGCCCTGGTGGCGGTGTGAGAGCAACAATTAAAAAAACAGAAATTAAATGGTAAGTAATCTTGCAAATGTTGTGTAAGCTCAGTAAGCCACAGGGCTTAGATGCACTGTTTTACCTTCACCTTGACATTGAAACCCATGATTAAACCTGAGGTTATCTGCTAAGCTTGTAATTGTGCGATTAGTAGGGTACATGCCTCTGACTGTGCACACAAAAACATTCATTATGCTTGAGAGGTGATACAAGAAGTAGTTCCTACCATCAATCAGTTCGACAATCCAAATAATATGATTACTTTCCACTGTGTTCCTGTTAATAAATGAATTCACACTGAATTTGTTTCTCTCTCTTGTTGAGCATTTGTTTCAGCACTTCTTTGTTTTGACGATCTGTAGTTAGTTCTCAGTTTTTGTGCTTTTTAGTTTTGTTTAGCACATTTTCCATTTTGATACTTTGGTTTTTACTGTTAAGCTGGCTGATATTTTGATAACATCAAGTCATTCAGCAAGTTCAGCTTTGAATATTTCAAATATTTTTAAGCATTTCAGGCATTCGCAGCATTCACATTGCATTTTACAACAATGTGCTTTATTAGGCCTATTTATGGGCCTTATTACTACTGCACATGTTCATGTTTGTCATATTTCTGAATTCATTATTGATTGATTTAAAGTATATTGAAAAGACAATCACTATGTCCTTCTTAGTGGTTTACTCTTTGTGCACGACTCTTGTTTAACAAATGTAGTATTGCCTGTAAGAAATTAACCTTTTTGTTATTTCCTGTTATTTCTGTTCTGTATCTGTCAGACAAATCTAATGGCCCCGCAGTTAATGCCCCATAAAGAGCCATAATTACAAGGAGAACAGTACTATAGTACCACGGTTACCTCAATTTGTATTTGTGTGTGTGTGTGTGTGTGTGTGTGTTGGAAACCATGATGGCTCGAGTGTAATTAAAAAAGGAAGTGGGGGCCGTTGTGCAGAACAGCCAGAAAACCCACGAGTGGCCTTACATACACCCCATGTGAAGCACGAAACCCCATCAAAACCACGAGTGTGTGAGTGACGTGTTGCATGAAGGCATGGGTAGGAGGGAGGGCTGGGACAGGTAAGACTGGGAGGTAGAGTACAGTGAATGACTGGTTCAGTAGGCTCCCTTTATACCCCACAACCCGTGATAGCAGGGAGAAGGCCGGCCCGGGGCCAGCGTGTCAACGCCCCGGAGCACCACAGAGTCTGTGGCAGCACCCATCGCACCACCACAAAGAGTGGAGTGTGCAGACGAGTTCCAAGACCTGGGTCACAACATGAGACATCCACTCAGTTACACAAGACACACTGTGAAGGAACGAGACTGGTCTGGGTCCAAGACATAGACAAGTTGTAACATTTATAGTTTCATTACACCATGTGGACTACACCTCAGCTAGCTCCGTGACATAACAAGTTATACATGTGTAATTACCTCCTTTGGCATGAAGACAGGGGGTGTGGTCAAGTTGGGCGCCACTGGAAACAAAAAGCTAAGCTAACAGAAGAGTTAGTAACGGTTTGACTCATGTGCATGTGATTCTTTAAACATAAAGTTTTCATTCAATAAGATGATAACAGGACTTGCTGGTGATGTTCAACAACAATTTGGCAACATCAAAAAGCAGCCATGTTGCTACAATGTGTCAAACCAGAGCTGTGAATGACTGAGGTTAAAAGAAATATGACGAGTTGAGACCTAAAAGATAGGCTGGTGATGAACAGAAATGGCATCCATCCACTGTAGCAGAGATCACAGCGAGCTGAGTCCCTGTGTCTGAACATGATGAAGTAGAATAGCTGGTGTTTTTTTGTTTTTTACAACTGCAAACAATTAGAAGCAAGCAAACATTTATTTATACAGCACTTTCAGAACGACTCCCAGCTAAACACAAAGTGCTGTACACGTCACACAGAAATGATACATTGAATAAGTAAAAAAAAAAATTAAAATAAAATAAAGGTAAAAATAAAATAAGATGATAATTAAAATGACATTTAAAACAATAAAATGAGCACATTACATTAAAACGACAAAATCAGGGTCATGCTGTGTCATATGCCAAGGAGTAAAAATGGGTTTTAAGATGTGTTTCACAAGTGGACAGTGAAGGGGCCTCTCTGATGTGCTGGGCTAGATTGCTCCACAGATTAGGAGCAGCAGTAGAGAAGGCCCCGCCCCCTCTTGGACCTGGGTACCTCCAGGAGCAGCTGGTCAGCTGGCCTGAGAAACCTGGGGTCTGAGTAAGGATGCAGAAGCTCAGAGAGGTAAGGTGGGGCAAGACCGTTTAAACATTTAATAACAAACATAAGAATTTTAAAATGAACTCTACGATGTACAGGCAGCCGATGGAGTGACGCGAGGATGGGAGTTATGAGCTCTCTTTTACGAGTTCTGGTTAAAAGTCGTGCAGCAGCATTTTGGAGCAGCTGCAGACGAGAGAGAAGACACCGACTAACTCCAAAATACAGACGTCACAGTAATCCAAACGAGGATGAAGTAAAAGCATGGCTTACTGTTCAAAATGTGGCCTGAGTAAATTAGGTCTTAGCTTTGCCAAACGCCTTAAATGATAAAAACTGGACTAGACAGTAGCCCTAATTTGAGTGTCCAACTTCACTGTCCATCCTAAAACCCAGGTTTGTAACAACAGGTTTAAGATACTCTGCCAGGGGTCATCTGTGATTCACAACAGGAAGTCATTTACTATTCAGCAACTGAAGGTTTTTAAGATAAAACCACAGGATTGGAATCTGTGGCTTTAAAAGAAAATCAAATGAAAACAGACTTTCTCAGTTTGTTGCCCCTAATAAGGCGTTTAAACACTGCTGATATTGTTGTGTTCTCACTGACTTTGTGACCAACAAGCAGTGTTGGGGAGTAACGGAATACATGTACCGCCGTTACGTATTTAAAATACAAAATATGAGTAACTGTATTCCGTTACAGTTACCGTTTAAAAAGGTGGTATTCAGAATACAGTTACTTTGTTGAAATAAATGGATTACACTGCGGTACTTTCCTGTTTCATATTGTCGCGGGTCAGGACTGTTTGGGTTTTGTTTGACAGCTACGTTCTGTTGTTCCAGGCGGCAGGGTTACGGTTGCCATGGTTACAGGGCGACGCTCTCTCTCTCTCTGCGACTGTGTGTTTCCTGGGTGAGAGAGCGCCTTTTCGTTGTTGTTGTTGTGCTAAGCTAACAGGCAGAATGCTACAAGCATAGCTCTAAAGAATGTAGCATCATGGGCAGTGTAGTCCGTGTTGCAGGGAGAATGGACTGCCATACACGTTATGGGTCTGTGAGCGCGAGGAGGGAGAAAAAGGGGAGTGGAAAGGTACGAGTTGTCATCGAGGAAAAACGGGAGCTGGAAGCATGTAAATATAATAATAACCACTGCAGCCAAGAAGAGTGCCTGACGAGCCCAGTTGTAAGTAAGCTATTAAGACTCGACTGTACACCGTGTTCGTGTTTTCCTCCGAAAACAATAAGTTCCGTTGGAGCAGTCTTTCAACGCCTCTCTCTGTCTCTCGCAAGAAAAGTTGACCCACACAACAAAGTAAAGCTATTTTTCGGCTACGAGCCGACAGGGACCCCGCCGTATTAGTCAGAGGTCCCTTTACTACAGTTCGGAGTCGCGGACCTTCAGTAACAGTAATAAATCACAGCAATAGTACATTCACGTTGTTGTAAAAAGCATGATAATATATTAAGTAATCCAAAGTATTCAGAATACGTTACTATCATTGAATAACGTAACGGAATACGTTACAGAATACATTTTGGGGCATGTATTCTGTATTCTGTAATGGAATACATTTTAAAAGTAACCTTCCCAACACTGCCAATAAGCCACTTTAATCGAGTCCTTTGGTAAAATGTATCATGCCAGGAGTTGAAATGTAACTTTTTTATTTTGCTATTATGTATGTGTTTCCTTACTTTTAATTTATCATTATTTATCTCAACTTCACCTTTTACCTTGTTTTTGTTATTTATTGTTTTATATTATCATCACTATTTTATCTTCTTTTTACTTTCTTACTACATTATTTTGTTGTTTATTCTTCTTACTTAATTATTTGATGAAAAAATTGTTGATATTTGTTTGTACTTTGTTATTACTCTGGTTTCTATATTAATTGATTGTTGGAGCTTAATCTTAAAATTTTTATTTTCATTTATGTGTTTATTATTCCTTTGTCGCCTTGCTGTGATGTAATTGGCCTTCAAGTTTTCTTTAATATGGTTAATCACAGTTAATTTATAATTTCTTACTTTTTGACACAAGGCCAAGGATTTGGGGCCCTGTGGGGGGAAAAAAATCCAACTTTGGGCCCCAGAACTTTAATATTGTAAACCATGCTGACTCTAAAAATATGATACTGTGCAGAAATTGATCAAAATTTTGCTTTGATGTTTTGATTTTGTGCAAAACTGATGAGATATCTGCAAATCTTTTTTTTTTTTTTTTACATTTTAATGTTTTTAATAATAACATTATTAGATATATGATGTAGAGATATGGAGAAATTAAAAAGAAATTAAAAGTTACACTAAGTTAACACTCAGATATATAGGTACACTTGACAACTGCTTTAACGGAAAATGTCAAAAACTATTAACAAAGGCATTTTAAACCATTAATCACAGAATGAATAAATGTGTGGCACCTCGCATCGTGCATTATCAACATCACACGTTATACTCCAGACAGCGAGGAAGACAACACTTAAATAACCTGATGTTAAATATGAAAACGTGTTGCTATAGAAGATGTTCACGGATTACTAAAATACGACAAATTAACATTTGAAAAACTCATAAATTGCAATTGAAAAGTGTGGCGCAGCTTGAGCATTATGAATGATGCGAGCTGTTTGAAAATTAATAACTACTTCAACAAAACTTAAAATCTAAAATAACAAAACAATAAATCATCCTTTTTCTTCCTCTTCTCTGAAGACAGGTTGTGGGTCAGCAGCAGGGAAGCCCAGACCTCCCTCTTGCCTCCAGCTCCAGGTTATCTGTGGAAACATCGAGGTGTTCCAGGGCAGCCGATAGATGTTATCTCTCCAGTGCGTCCCAGGTCTATCCTGGGGCCTCCTCCTCTACTCTGCCCCCCCCCCCCCCCCCCGAATGGCTGAGCTCCTGACACTCTGGGAGAAGCCCGTCCACCTTCATTTCAGCAGCTTTTTCAGTAGCGTTTACAAAACGATCAGGCCTAGATTAACAGATGTATGTTGTTTTCAACAATGCTGCGCCAACTGCTGGCAGACGGCTGCATAACGTTTAGGACAAAATAATTGAAATAATTAAGTATTGGCAAATATGACTTAAATGATCCTTTGGATATCTTTTTAAAATGTAATTTTCCAAGGGGCCGCCTGCAATTAGACACATTTCTAGTGTCCAGTTGTCTCTTTTAGGTTTATCATTTCTGTCTTTTTTTATCTTAAAAAAAAGACTAATAGATTGTTCTGCTGTTTTCTAGCGTTCCTGTCAACCATGGACCCTTTTCTCCCTCTGGCGCCCCCTGGCTGTACTGTTTACCAGCTGCATCCTACATGGATGCGAGCAGCAGTCTGGCTATTAGAATGCTGACACAGGAAAAAAAAGATGAAGACATGTTGTTTTCAACACAATTTATTTTACATACTCTCCATACACTTCATATTCCATGTGAAGCCTTGGTATGTACTATTGCAAGTTGCTTTCAGCTTATCATGTCAGCACACACAGTCTTTAGTCAGCAGGTCCTTAGTCAATCTGCCCGCACTGAATTCTCTCAGCTTCAATCAACGGGCCCCTGGAAGATGAGTTTGATGTGGCCCTGCTCTCCTGTCAACCAGGTACCACAGAAAGGGCAGGCAGCATGAAAGGCATGAGTGCCGTGGGGCAATGGGATTTGGCTCCACCCTGCTACTGTCTTTTCTGAGCAAACATGACCACAGGGGCAGAAAGCATGAGTGGGTGGCCCAGCGTCCAGGTACAATCCCCCCTCACAGCCCAACCACAAGGGCACGTAGGGGCCTACTCTTCGACACATAGGGCACTCCCTCTCACCTGTGCCGGCAGGTGCTGTGCCTCCGGGGCCGGGGGGCCCTTTTTCTTTCCGGTAGCCCCAGTTGTGATAGCCGTGTACGTGACCGCAGTTGACATAAACCCAGGGTTGCTTCTTGTCGACAATCTCGCGCTGGGCCAGGCTGGGGAAGGCCAGCGTGTTGAAGCCCACAGGACACTGAGGCCTCGCAGCGTTCAGCTCCTGTCGAAGGCACTCCAGCTGTTTGAGAGTAGGAGTATGCCGCAATCCGGGGGGGGTCCTCCACAGCAAGGTTGCTCCACACAGATCAATCAGTGAACCATCCTGGAGTGTGTTTGACTCATTTTCAACCTTCAGAGCAGAACAGAAAAAGGAAAATGTGAGTGTAGATACGAAGCAAGGAAAGCATCATTATCAGAAACGGAACCAGGCAAAATCATTTTTCGTATTCCTGGAATTTTGGGAATTTTCTTAAACTAGAAAACCTCTGCAGGATTGAGATGGGATGTAGCAATCTATGGAGTGTACAGCATTGGAGCAGCGGTCCCCAATCCCCGGGTTGGGGACCAGTACCGGGCTGTGAGTTGTTTGTACCGGGCTGTGAGAGTTGAGGCTCGGGTGTGAAATTTAGGGTTTTCAGGATTTTATCATCTTTTCCTGTGTTGTAGTTGTGTGTCTTAATTTGAAAGAAATATTTACACGTTACCATAGCGACCAAAAAGCATTATGATGTTGCTCTCAGTGTTGTTGGCGCATTTCAGGAGGAAGCTGCTCATAAAGTTACACAGTGAATTCAGATTTATTATTATATTTACAAAGTACCACAGTTTTTGTCTCGGTCGTATCATGTTGTTGTATTTATCTGCGACACCTTAAAGGCCGCTCCGTAAAAAAATTGTCTGACATTAAACCGGTCCGTGGCGTAGAAAAGGTTGGAGACCGCTGATGTGTAGAACCAGACAGCAGCTTTGTTTGTTTATGTCTCGACGAAGCAACAAGTCAGCAGATGTCTGAACACAGGCAGAAAAAAATATTCAGTCACATTTAAATTTATTTACTCAAAAGACAAAGAAAACTCTGTGTTTATGCATTTATTGTTTTTATATTTGCATCTTTCTTTCAATGCTTCCTAGTTACTTTGACTATTTCCATTATTTCTAGTGATGGTCTAAGGTCACCGTCCTTAAGCTGCAGTTCGTCTTTGACTGCTTTACTTAACTTGTATACCTTCTGTAATCATTTTGATTATTAGATTAGCTTTTATATTAGATTATCTAGATTTAGATTATTCAGCAGGCCCCAGAAATGGACTGAAAAATAAGATTTCATTCATCATTACAGGATGGTGTGCAGCCAACAGCTTGAATGTTTCAAACAAAGGAAGTAGTGGTGAATTATGACACTGTGTTCGTCCAGCTTTGGTCTATTTCCTCAGAACGTTTTTCTTTGTAAATCAGCTGAAACTGTTACTGGAGTTAAAATCATCCACATGCTGGGAAAAACTGGATGTTTATCCTGGGCCAAGAAATGTTTGTATAAAGTCAACCAAGACCTAAATTTAAGTTTAGTTTAGTTTAAGTCGAGTTTATTATTCGACTCGATATTTCTGTGATAACAGAGAAGCCAACCAAATCATTGCCTCCTAATTAAATGTCAGAGAGACTGTGCTGTACGACTGTATACTGAGTATACTGACGTTTTTCTTTTCTTTTGTTTGGTCCTTGTGGCCACGGGCCTTTACATGGGCTTTACATTATTGCACGGTTTAAAGAATAGCTTAACTGCAGTTTAACTGCAGCTCAGCAACACGAAATCCCATTTAAAGAATTGCACTCAAACACACATCAGGAGCTAATACTGCTGAGAGGACGTCTTTCCTCCTTTTTGAAATATTAATAAAAAAAAACACAACAGGATCTTTAAATACAGACTCTTTAAATACAGTTATTCGTAGCTTTTGATATTGTTTAGCTTTGCAGTCTGTGATGAATCAATCATCAAAAGAAAGCCCTGCAATTTTAAGCTTTTAAGTCAGGCTCAGTAGTTTGGACACTTGTATCCACATGAAGTCATGAAACACATCAGCTGCTTTCTTACCAGTTTTCCTCTCTGCTGGGCTGAGCGTGTCTCCCTCAGTGCAAAGACATTGCCACAGACTGAGATTTCTCTCCAGACCCCAGGAGCCGGCTCAGACACAAACTCGCCCGCTGGGTGCATGACCAGCACACCATTGGTAGTCAGACCATCCATCAGGCCGTCTGATGTTCTCCATTTGGCAGCCCGCTCCTTAGATTCCCCACATGGACACACACAGAGCAGGCAGATAGTCAGGTTAAGGTGAAGACTGTGAGGTGCTGGAGGCCGTTGTTAGAGATGGTTAGTAAGGAAGCAGCTATGGCTGCGTTTGCCTTCTGCTAGCTCAGTGTAGACCAGTGCACTGACTAAAGCACAGAGATGCTGGGCTTTGATGATGACTTTGAAAAGCACACTAAGAGTTCCCAACTTAAAACTATTTTACATACAATAAAAATAACCTTTATTAAGCATAAAGAGCTGCGTTCCTCATTCTGACTGTAATTTAGCTTAGAAAGGCTTTTGTGGACTTGAAAACAAAATATTTCTGTTTATTTTTCACTAAAAACATCACAGTAAGATGCATGAAACAGGTCGTGGATCATTTTTAACCTAATGTATTGGTTCCCAATACAAAACTGGATCCAAGGTCCTTGTGTTCATATTTCGTGGAGTTTTATAATTTTCTATTTACACAGGTTGGTGTCATTGGGCCTCATTTATATTTACAGTGCATAATCTGGCTAAAAATAGACAGAAATGAAGAGTGTACCAAAGTAAATCAAGCTCTTTCTCCTTTCACCCCACACAGCGCTTACATAAAGCTCCTCACCTATTGGCATCCAGCCTTTATGTCACTGCCACAGTCGGCTGTTATCAAAGCTGCGCTAGTTTCACAGCTCATCAGAAACTAGGGGTGCGTTCCAAAAGTACCTCCTATGTCCTATTCCTAACCTCTTTTAGTGGATAGGAGAATCAATATGGACTTAGGAAAAGAGAACAGCCAGATGTGACGCCAGATGTCCGCCGTGTTGAAAGTACAATATAGAATAGAATAAAATAGAATAAGCCTTTATTGGGTGCTCCACACCAGTTGCTTTGGCCTCTGTCACATTCTGTACACACAGGACAGCCTGAGTGAAGGTCTCCAGCTCCTGCTCTCCAAAGATGGACCAGTCTGTGAGATCAACACAGTCCTAGAGCTGGAGGAGAGCACGGCCATGATTTTAATGACCCAGGTGTTTGGAGGGGTTTGTTTCCTTAGGGGGTGCAGGCAGGGATACAGTAGATGGACTACAAAATGTGCACACTTGCCACAGCGTGTTCTAACAACAGTGTTTTATGGAGGTAAATAAAACACAGAACAGCCTGTGAAAAATATTACTTTCATATAAATGTTGGCATTTTAAAGAAAAAGTAACATTTAGGGCCTGATTTATGCCTGACTTAGACTTCTGCAGGAAATCTACTTAGTAACTTATGATGTAACCTTCCTTCAGTTGTTGCTGCGTCGACCAAACCTGTAGTTACAGTTCTGGTGAAGTGCACTTCGGGTTAAGTGGACGGTCAGGACGCAGGGTTGTGATGTTGTAAGTTACCATGTAGATTCTACACTATGTCCATCAGTTTAAATATATTAGTTATCCCTGATCTCATCTTATCATATCTCAAATGGTATCTTTAATTAAAAGTGACTTTTATTATTGTAGATGTCAGATTATGTTACGTTGTCCTTTTCCTCCTGTGTCTGCTCTTTCTGCTCTTCCAAAGACAGACGACCAGGAAGCCTGCAGGACCCGAGGGCGTGTCCCCCTCCTGCCTGAAAGTCTGTGCTGATCAACCATTTTCAGCTGCATCTTTAACAGGTCTCTGCAGTTGCACCATCATCCCAAAGAAATCCACCATGATACGATTAAATGACTACAGGCCTGGCGCCCTGACATTTGTGGTTATGAAGTCTTTTGAAAGAGTGGTGTTGAGCCACCTGAGGGACATCACAGACCCCCTGTTTGTCCAGTTTGCCTACTGGGCAAACAGACTGGCCAAGGATGCAGTCAATATGGGACTTGACTATGTCCTGCAACACCTCGACCAACCTGGGATATAAGCCATTATGTCTTGGCCTTCAGGTTAACCTTTAATCCTCCACTGAAAGCTCCCCAGTTTACTGTGCCCATCTCCACCTATCAGTGGATCACCAGCTTCCTGTCGGACAGGCAGCAGCAGGTGAGGCTGAGGAGCATTTCAGCCTGTCCCAGGGGTGTGCTCTCTCCCTGCTGCTCTTCTCCCTCTACACTAATGACTGCACCTCCGGAGAGCCATCTATCATTCTCCTGAAGTTAGTGGCTGACACCAGCATCAATTGTTCTGATCCAGAATGGTGACGAGTCCGTGTACCGATGGGAGGTGGACTGGTGCAGTCAGAAGTACTTGGAGCTGAGCCTGTTCAAGACTGTGGAGATGACCATGGACTTTCTGAGAAACCTTCCCACCATCATCGTCTTATCATCCTCAAAAATACTCTCACTTCAGATTCCTGGGATCTGCCTGTACACACAATCTGGTCCTCACATATAGAGTCTGTCGGGACGAAGGCCCAGCAGAGGTTGTACGCACTGCAACTCAGAGTTCAACCTGCCACAGGAGCTGCTGTTCATCTGCTACACTGTCATCATATATGAGACCATTAACAGGTGCCTGTGCCACTTTTGTTTTAACTATGTTGTTTATTTCTTGTTTATTTGTATTCTTTATCACCTGCTGTAACACAACAATTTCCCCGTGGGATGAATAAACTCTCTCTCTCTATCTAGCTGGTCGAGTCAATACAAACTAAATTAAATGACTGTAGATTTCTTTCCTTCATAATATTTTCAAGTCCACAATCAACAGCCGCTTCATGAATGTAAATATGCACAACAACAAGGCGCAAACTAGGTGTTACACTCAAAACAGGAAGGCCAAATTAGACTGTGGTGGGGCGTGGCCTGCGGTGCCGTGCAGGGAGGGGGGACACACCTGCACGGCATCCTTAATCACGCCCGCCCAGTTAAAAACACGGGGACTCGGGGGTTGGGGTGTTGTGATGTAAATAAAATGGCTCAAAACACTGGGTGCCTTATTCACTCCACATAGACTTTGCCAGAAAACATTTAAAGCCTCCTTAGGCTTGGAAAAAAATTCTTTGAACAGATGAAACAAACTTGTATCACAATGATGGAGAAGGAAAGGAAGTAGGTTCAGATTCATACATCTTCATCTGCCAAACACAGTGGAGACAGTGTTATGACATGGATCATCTCCAAAGGTTGATCCTGTTCATCTGGACGTAGCGTCATCATCCAGGTGACTCCTTCAGTCTCAGCTGACTGCAGGTTTCAACCTTATAAACAGGACATTTGCATAATGACTGAAACCAGCCCACTGAAGGAACAATGGGCTGGGAGGTCAGTTCCTTAATCTTAATTATGCAGATTCTCATGACCACTGATCAAAGCCCACTGATCTTTTGGAGATTTACTTACCTGGACGATTGAGCGTGCATCATCATAACATGGATTGTATGGCTGACAGTGAAACTAGATTCAGTGTTTATGTTACTGCTGATTAAAGGAGCAGGATGAATTCTGAAGTGTGCAGGGCTATAATCTCTGGTCAGGCTTTGCCAAATGCTAAATGGTAAAAAGGTGCTTTAAGTGACTTTGAATGTGGCACGTTGGTCGGTGCCAGAAGTGTTTGGTCTAATTATTTCTGAAACTGCTGACCTGCACATCCATCTCTGCTGACAGAGAAATGAGAAAATATCCAGTTAGCAGCAATACTGGCTGAAGATATCTTGTTGATGCCAGAGGTCAGACGGGACTAACCACACAGCTTTGATCTGACGGAAAGGCAACAGTAACAAACAACAAAGCTGCTAAATATGAATGAAAAGACAACATCTGCTCCGTACAATATTATACTTCTGTCTGTGTAAAGCACTTTGAGTGCTCAGAGTAGAAAAGCAGTCCAGAAATTTAGTTCTGATAGCCACGTTGTCAGGGCTGTCAATGAATCTCTTATTATCATTCCTCGGTACTCTTAGCACAGAGGTGTCACATTTTAAATTGTCCCCCCCTGCTTCTGCTACGGTTCTTAAGATTTTATCAACATTTAGAAAGGAAGGAATATTTCAAATACAGTATGGGAAACTAACAACCGGAGGCTAATTTGAAAAAATATCCCCAGATAGCTCATATCTGGGTTTATATATTGTGGAAGTCAGATTTCCCACCAACTGTCTCAGATTTGCAGTTCATTTAGAATTAATTAAGTTAACATGCATATCTTTGAGGGTGAGAACACACCCAGAGATATAAAAAGTGGTTTAGTTGGTGAACTTATCCACAGGTTTGCAGACTACGTGTTTAGGGAGTCAAAGGCACCAGTGTGTGATGAGTCCGGAGTAGAAAACTGTTGTATGGAACCATAACGTGTATAGATTATTTCATTTGGTGAGTACAGTATTATAATAAATGAAGAAACGCCTGCAAGCTAGTTCAGGCAAACTACTTGCTATACTGTCTCTTCCTGTCACATCCCAAAACAAATGGTGTTCAAATGCAGGATTTCACTTAGCGCAGAGAGACTGTAACTGTTTCAGAAACCTCCTTTAAACCTAGTAATAGTTACTAGTTACTGATGAAGGGAAAAGCAGAAGGACACTATGTTGCTTTTCAATACTTTAGCCTGGCTGACAAAGAGTCGCAGCACTTTTGAGCATCGTTTTGCTTTAGCAGTAGTGATGACTTCAGTAACTTTGTAACCACGGCCGCCTCGAGTCACATCTGTTAACAAGTCAAACTGCTTCAGAAACTGCTGATACTTTACAGAGCACTTCTCTCCCGTTGATCTCTCTGGGCTACTTTATGCAGACTGCCGTTCAATGCACAAGACCCCATCCCTGTAAAACTCTTTAAAAAAGTTCTGCCTCTAAATAAAGCGTAGATGAGTTTGTTGTTATTAATAAGTTAGGTACCACAGGTTTATAAGGTAGATATAATTAAGCTGTTTGAAGAAGTTGATCTAAATGGGCTCTGTGATCGTTTGCATAATTTCAGTCAGGATTCACAGCGCAGAAACAACACAGTGATCTTGGTATCAGACAGTGGACTGATATCTGTGCTTGGCCCAACAGACCTTATTGCAGCTCTCAATACTTTACATGGGACAGAGCCTTTAACTCTCTGTCCCATGAGACCAGCCACAGGAGAGGAGAAAGACGTCCTCTCCACTTTTAAATGCAGGATTTAAACTTCCCACTACTATAGTCAGACCATACATGCTGCAAAATATGCTGCTGCTGCCCTGCATCACTGTCTGCTGTTGTTGTCTGCAGGGAGTGATGAACTCAGCTGTAAGACACTAAACACAGCACCGAATATTAATTTGGATCAGAAATGTTATGAACTGTGATCTGTTTACTGACTAAAGATTAAACACATGACCAAAGTCTCTTTCATAACTCATGAGTAACAACTATTAACTCCCACACACACACACACACACACACACACACACGCACACACACACACACACACACACACACACACACACACACACCTTCACGTTTTCATGCAGCTCCATCACATGAACAGACATGCATTCTTGCAGCTCTGATGTCACACGTGGGTGGAACAACCACATCCCTTCTGTCAAACTACCGTGGTTGCTATGGTTACCAGTGGCGCGTACCAAGCGATGCCTGTCACCCACGTGGGAGGGAACACTCACCCCCAGGAAGATGTTCTTGGAAGAGTCAAAGCCAGCGGCGTAGATGCGAGCGGTGTAGGGAGCGCTGCGCTCACACATGATGCGGCAGGCGTATCGTGAGATGGTGCTCTGAACTGATTGGCCTCCGCCCTCCCCCACCGCACCCCCAACTTGACCACTGCTGCCGGCTGTGTCCGTCACCACAAAATCAATCATGCTTTCTGTGGACCGGCCAATCTGAGAGAACCGAGAGAGAGGGACCACTGAGACCATACAAAGACACTCCAGTGCAGTCTTATTGTACATGTTTTAGAAATATGTGCAATTATTTGCATACAAGCATCAGTCGGGTGAAGAATCCTCTAGAAGATAATCATATGTTCCAGCTCATTTTTTCTTCCTTCAGTTTTTGTCAGCTGTGTGATTTTAGTAAAACTTTATAGACCTCACTGTGTAAAGGAAGAACAGGCCAACAATCTGGCCCTACAATAATAGCAAGACTGAATTGATTTACTTAGTTGCCAGGCAGATGTGGAAAGTGTAACACCAGCACAAAGATGATTATTCTGAAAAATGGTGAGACCTGGATTAACCAATAAGAATCGGTCCATACGTTTTGAATGGCAGAAGCCAGTTTTCAGTAACATTTGACCAAATACATAAAGTAGTACAACACTTGTGTGTGTTAGTGATTTCACTTTGACCGCTCGGAGCAGAAAAGCACCACACGAGAACCAATCAAGTCCATGTACAACGGACACGCCTCTGTGTTTACTATGTGGTGCTGCATTTTGATTTTCAACAAAGTGAGAGTCAACGAACAAAATGCTTTCGAGCCTGGCTCGTGCATGTTTTAATTATAAAAAGAACAATGTGTGACAGGAACAGTATTTTAATAGTTACTGGAACCAGGCTGTACCACACAAAAGGTCAAACATGCAGACTTTTTTTGTGTGTTATTCAGAAGGAGCAGGGACTCCACTCATGGATCTGACCCTTAAATAGAGAACAGTGGAGCCCTGGCTTTGTTTGGGTCTTCTTCATAAGAGAAGGTGGCTGGAAAACAACTGCAAGCTGCTGAGGGCACACAGGTCTGACTGCAGACTGGAAAACAACTGCTGCTGGTTCACCAGCTTTATGTTGATCTATAACAACTGCTTTAAAGTCTGAAGCAGAAAAACACAAAATATTAGTTTAATTTTGTAAATATGTGATATTTAGGTCAATCAGTGACAAAGAACATCGGAGAATGTTGTCATCTTTAAACCTTTTCATCCTGAGAGACATAAATAAGCTTGAATAAAGGCTTGTAGCCATTATTAAACCTCGACTATCCTTTGATCTGTCATACTGTTCCTCGGTATGAAAGGTCCAAGTTTAAATGAATATCATCGAATTTCAGCTTGTGTTTTTACAGTTACTATTTTCCTTTTCGTACTCTTCCTCGAGCTAAGACTATCTGAGGGTAGGTGTTCAACAGCTAACAGATTTCAGCCCGACCAGTGTCCAGTGGTACGGCTCTGTCTTCTGTTTGTGGTACGTTGTTACAATATTTTACACGATTTTTTACTGTCCAGTGTCTTTTTCTACAACAGGAAACAAAACTAAAATGTTGAATTGGCAACCACACACGTGTGTGTGTGTGTGTGTGTGTGTGTGTGTGTGTGTGTGTGTGTGTGTAGACACTGACCTGAAACATATCTGTGTTGGTGTCATGGGTGTATTCCACAATTACAGAGTGGCTCCGTGACAGTGTGTAGGAGATGCTGTGCTGGCTTTTGTTGCTGAGTGCCTGCCAAAGGAAAACAGATTATACATCAACCACATCACATCACTGACCTCCAGAAAATCTACTTGGAGAGCATTTTCTATTTTTAAAGACAACAACAGCACTTGGATTCATACAGGTGTTGTTGTTAATACTAATTATAATATTAACAACAACACAGACAGCATCTATCTTTAATGTCTTACTGTCAATGTGACAGCACGGTATGTGTTTTACATTATTAATGCAGCCATTAACCATGTTCTAAAGGCAGATTTAAATATTAACCATTGCATATAAATTTTGCTTTTGCAATGTATTTGGTTTTGATCACAGAGTTGAGCATTCAAAGCTTCCCTCTTAGTTTTACTTGCACAGATCAGAAATACGACTACATTAGCTCAGGTTAGTAAGGTTATTAAAGACTGTTAAATAAATAGCCTGTAGCCATGGCAGCTGAAGTTTTAAGGCTTTGGCAGAGTGATGAGGTTAAAACTAGAAACAGTTTTTTTCTTTCTCTTTGCTAATGAGGAGTCCAAGTGTAATGAGGTCTTTTTGGCCTAAAGTAGTAGTTTGCTGTTTGTACAAGACCGAACATGAAACACTTTAATTGTATATAAATAATTGTATATTTTATGAAGAGCAATGACCTGTAAGCTATTAATCGTGTGAAAGAGTCAGTGGAATTAATCCACTATGAAATTAAAGAAGTGAAAAAAAAATATGAAACTATCAAGAGAGTCAATAACATTGAGCTAAAAAAATGGAAAGCAAGATACTTGAATTATCATGTTATAAAGACAGCGGGACCTGTGCCTATAGGGCTCCCAAACCTGGAGCATCTGTGCTTTAATGAAGACCTGTGCCCAGATGACCATCAAAGAAGAATTGCACTGGTCGAGAAAACTTGAAAAGCAGGGAAATGGCCCCAAACCTCACCTCACTGAAGCAGGAGGGAAAAGAAAAGAGCTTCAACTTCTCGGATAATATGTAATTTCAAGGTGGTGCATACGTTACATAACTCCCATTTGGGGGTGTCCAGGTTACTGTATTGATCTCATTAGTGTTGCTCAATAATTGTTACATTACATCTTGCCAATGTTTGCTGTTATTGCTCGCTAGTTCTTAATGCATTAAGCTACTATTTACAGAAGCGATCCAAACGTAAAAATAATCACTTTTAAATCTCAAGACATAACCAAAAAAACCCGCATATTTCAAAATGCAAAACAATTTGAAAACCAGCTTTTGCCCAATTTAAGAAACTCATTCTCTACTAAGTGAGACTAATTTTTTGTAAAAAAAGGGAGGGAGATGCAATCTTGCTATATCTATGTTATTTTCTATATCTATTTCTATATTCTTAGGATTGTGCAATCGAAGCATCATCATCATCATGCAGCGCCTCTACTCAAGATCTGTGCAATATCAGCTTCAACAGAGACCCAGACATTTAGGTGGGTGGAGAAGGAGGCTTTTGAAAATGAAATGAAATTTTCCAACACAAATAACTGGACAGATGTTGGTTTCTTTGTGCTCAGAGTTTGAGTCCAGTTTCCTTAGAAAGAGCTCACCAGGAAGACACAGACGGCGCTTCCTTTGCACAACATGTAAGGTCATCATACATAGTTTCAGAGCGCCACTGTATAACAATACTAAACAATAACTCAAAATAATTACAAGGGGTTTAGTAGCCCTGTATTTCACATGGGTTACAGTCATGTGACCTCCCAACCTGAATGCTGGTAATAAACAATGCAGAAGTTATTGCAGTACCTGGCAGAAAGTGTCTGAATCCTGACAAGGAATGAATACTAGAATAACTTTATTTAAAATTATATTACATAAATGTCTTAACAGTACCCCTCCGCGAATCGCTATCTTATCGTGGTGGAGGGGCTTGTCCCAGGGTTTAATATAATAGAGTTTAGTGTGTTTATTGGAATTTTTGAACATTCTTCCATAAACACATTTGTGTTGGATGACAAGGCCTGGCTTGTCTCCAGTCTAGCTCACATCCCAAAAGTGTTCAGGTTAAGGTCAGGAAATTATGCAGGCCAGGTAGGTCCTTCCACACCGAACTTGTCATCCATGTCTTTATGGACCTGGCTTTGCAAATTAGTGCACAGTCATGTTGGGACAGGAAGGGGCTATCCCCAACTGTTTCACAAAGCTCTCTATACTATTGAGCTTTGCTGTGGCCTGGCTGGGTCTGTGTCTGCGAGCTTACTGCACAGACCGATTCAACTCTTCTGGCACCTGGACTAATACAGTGCTGTGAAAAGTATTTGCCCCCTAGCTGATTTATTTACTTTGGCATATTTGTTACCCTCACGTTTCAGTACAGTTGCCCCACAGGAAACAGTCCTGACTCCATGTCTATATATCCATACACACCACAGACTTCTCACAAGTCTGCTTACACACAATAGTTACACACAAGATTAATTTAGCACTATTTTAGCACTAGCTACAACACTTAAACCTCAGAGGCTGCACGTGTCAGGCACACAACAGGAGAGCCATCTGAGGTTCAATTGAGGAAATTCATTATAAAACCATGCCACCATGCTAGTCTCCCAACTACAAGGCTTAGTTGGGATGGTGCCTCAGGTCAATCAGGTTCCACACCTCCAGAAATCAGCTTCTTCCCCTCGTGCATCCGGACGGTAAACAAACACTCCCCCCACACCCCACCCCTGCCCACCCACCCAACAATCAGAGCCACTGTCTGACTAACCCTCATAACTCAGACCGTTCACACATGGACTCGATGTTCAGTCCACTGAGCTACTTTCAAACACTTTGCAATTGTCCTGTAATGTGGTCCTGTCCTCTGTTGTGCGCCTTTCTATTGTGCGCCTTTCTATTGTGTGCCTTCTTCCTGTTTTGTATATACTCCTCTTGTTTGTTATTAATTCTTGCTGTCCTACTATTAATATTTTTATACCATGTACAGTTGGTGTGGAGCACACCAAACTCTTATGACAAGGAAAACTTCGTCGCTGTTCCGCATCGCCGGTAAGGTTCCAAGAAGAGATGGGCAGTATTGCGTTACAAGCAATGCGCTACAGCTGTGTGCAGATCAAAAATGGATAATGTAATGAGTGCGGGAGAGAGTATGACCACGCAGTGTTTAAAGCGTGGAAGTTCTGACGTTACTTTGAGTTTGATTCCATAAAAAGTGACAAAAACATTAGTGTCTGCTGTTCACTGCGTTGGAAGAAAACTTCTTTTTACAGCAAAAAAAATACAGAAACTTCCGAGCAAGCACTGAGCACGCTGCCACAGGAATGTGAAATTCACAGAGAAACTCCCGGATCCCTCCACTGACATGACCGCCGCGGCACACCTGCACCAGGGTAAACCTCCACCTGCCCTACTCCTGCTAAACAGGTGAAAATAGAGCAACAGGACCGCTGAGTCTTTGATTTTATTTATTTTCTGCTGTGTTTTACTTGCATCTATTTGAAAGACTGAGTGTAAACACAACAACATATTTTATTTATGCAGGAAATAGGTTTAAATGGTAAACAAATTTATTCCAGTCAGAGAATGTTGCATATAATTTAATTTTTGCTTGATGCATAAAGTTAAAAGATTAAAACTAATAAAACAAGTTTTAAATGTTTTCATTTGATTACATTTATATGATGGATTATGCAGAAAAAGTAAAATTGCTTTATTACCTATTCAGGTTGTAAATTTTAAAAAGTAACTAAGTAACTAATTGCTTTTGAAAATAAGTAATCAGCAAAGTAACAGGATTACTTTTTTGGGGAAATAATCAGTAATTAGTTACTGATTACTTTTTCAAGTAACTTCACCAACACTAGTTCCAAGGCAGGTATACTCCATGCTATGGTGGCTTCGGGCTGTAGGCAGACCCTGGTTCCCCCAGGCGCACTGCTGGGCACAGAGCGGGTGGAGGGTAGGTGTGTGTGTGGGGACATTCATAAATATCCCTTGGTTCTGGTGAAATTAGGGTATAAGTGAAAAATGCATAGACTGACGCCTGTGGCCCAGAGAGTGGATGTTGCTGTGTTGCAACAGTGATTTACAGATGTGTTCTCTACTTTGCCCGGCTGTATGAATCTGGCGTGCAGCCTGGTGTGACGGTGTGTTCACGGCCCCACAGGTTACCTGAGCACAAGACACAAACTGTGTAAAAGGAATTGGCTGAAATGCTGAAGCTGGGAGTAATAGAAGCCCCATAGTCCCTGTAATAAAGAGAGATGGGTCTATATGGTTCTGTGTTGACTACCGCAAGGTGAACGAAGTCTCACAGTTTGATGCTTATCCCATGTCCCGGGTCAATGAGCTCCTGGACTGGTTGGGCACTGCTGTTTGTTTTATGATGCTGGATTTAACCAAGGGCTACTGGAGGTATGGGTCGTGCCAATTCCTCACTCTTCAGTTCAGCTTGCTCTGAGCCACTTTCCAGCGCCTCATGGACCAGGTGCTACGTCCACAACTGGATCTGCTGCTGCCTACCTAGATGTCCGTGACGCGTGCAGGGCTCATGGCCAACCCAAAGAAGTGTGCTGTTGGACGGAGGGAGTTACAGTGTTTGGGGTACCACTTTGGAGGCTGGCTGATGCAAAGATGGAAAAACAGCCATTTCAGCCTGCCTGCGTCCCAAGACAAAAAAGGAGGGGAGGCGGTTCTTCGGGCTTTTCAAATAAAAAAGCATGCCTAATATGGTGTTTGGGCATAATGGCCCCATAAATAAACACCTCAAATACACGACACTGGTCAAAAACTGAGGGGGAAGGTAAATATCAGTGGGCTCCACCTTTAAAACCGTTCATGTTGTCATGGTTCTGACCCAGTGTTTTGAGTTTTCTTGTATTATTTAAGATTCATTTAGTAGTTTTGACTTGATTCTGTTTGACTTTCTCGTCCGTTTAGGTTCCCGTTGTGTCTTTGTCCTCTGTGTCCCTCTCTGTGTGTTTGTTTATGTGCCTGTGTGTGTCCTTGTGTCTCGTGTCGCTTTTCTGTCCCCTTGTTCTTCTCATGTTCATTCCATGCCTCCACTGTCTGGAAACTTTGTCCATGTTTCCATCATTTCTTTCCCTCACCCTCTCTCGCCCTCTCTCCCTCTCTTGTGCTCCCTCGCCCTCTCTCGCCCCCTCTCCCTCTCTTGTGCTCCCTCGCCCTCTCTCGCCCCCTCTCCCTCTCTTGTGCTCCCTCGCCCTCTCTCGTCCCCTCTCCCTCTCTTGTGCTCCCTCGCTCTCTTTCGTCCCCTCTCTCTCTTGTGCTCCCTCGCCCTCTCTCGTCCCCTCTCCCTCTCTTGTGCTCCCTCGCCCTCTCTCGTCCCCTCTCCCTCTCTTGTGCTCCCTCGCCCTCTCTCGTCCCCTCTCCCTCTCTTGTGCTCCCTCGCCCTCTCTCGTCCCCTCTCCCTCTCTTGTGCTCCCTCGCCCTCTCTCATCCCCCTCTCTCTCTTGTGCTCCCTCGCCCTCTCATGTCCCCTCTCCCTCTCTTGTGCTCCCTCGCCCTCTCTCGTCCCCTCTCCCTCTCTTGTGCTCCCTCGCCCTCTCTCGCCCCCTCTCCCTCTCTTGTGCTCCCTCGCCCTCTCTCGCCCTCTCTCGCCCCCTCTCCCCCTCTTTTGCTTCCTCTGTCTCGTCGTGTCTGATTATCTCCAGCTGTTTCCCTCCCATTTCTCGTTCCCTCATGATCCTTTATGTATTTAACCAGCAGAAGGTGAAACTGATCAACAAGCCCTGCTGCTACTATTGATTAGATCAATATCCCAGAAGTTTAACTGAGTGGATGTTTGAAAATATCAGGTTAATGTTTTGAGCAGTATATACATATTTTTATTGTAACTTATTTTTTGCTCAGATCAGTGACAATTCAATGATATGAATTACTTAATAGTATAACAAGCTGATTTCTTACCTTTGACACCAAAGGAGTTGAGACATTGTGGATAACATCAGGTTTGACCCCGTTGGCTTTGGGTCTCTTGTAAAGAGCCAGACGACTTCTTCTGCGACCTTTGTCCCCATTGGCCAGTGACCCGTTGTGCCTGTGAAAAATAAAATCAATTGTACCTCACTATAATGGCTATAAAGACTTGAGTTTAAACAATTCCTTAGCAGAAAAACAAACATCGTAGCAAGTTTTTCTTTAAAGGTGCTCTCAATGGAAAACTGCATCAGTGCTGGGCTGGTCAGTGGACTTTTGAAATCAACACTGGCAACCTGGGATGAGGAAGAAATCTGTTTCAGAAAGAAACTATTTCATGCACCATGTATTCAAGTGTACGACGTAGGTGCATGGCTTAAAGTGGGATTTGGCAGGTGGTAAAACAACGACTCATGTCAGTCACATATCTGTTGGTAGCTCTTGGAGATGTGTTCTTTGTCGACAGGCTGTCTGACCCTTGATGTTGCTGGCTCTGAAGTTCACTACTCTTTGTGAATTGCACCAACTATATTCTACAATATATAAACAGCTGTTACAGGAGCCATTGTGGCTGCTTTCCAAATTGTAGCCAGTAAGAAAGTTGTACAACAGCAGTACTTGGCAAGTGTTTCTAAAAAACATGAGCAACTTAAATTCAAATTGATGAGTCTTTCAAGAGGCAAGTCAATATACTCAGCAGTCAGATTAAAGAAAAAAAGGTCAACAAAAGTAATTTAAAAGACTGCAAATGACTAGTTTTAGCCTACACTAACTATCCCGTGTAACCGCTGAATAACATTTAATTATAATTCTGTTTGTTAAAGCAACAGCTCATGTGCAGATCTACCATCTGAATGAAAAATAACATGAAAAATAATCCCAGAAAACTGATCATTTCATCTGAGCGTTGCATTTTCAGTGGAAGAAACGTTTCATCACTTTTCACTCAAATGAACTCTTCAGTCTCAGCAGACTGCAGGTTTCCACAGACTTATAAACAGTGCATTTGCATAATGACCAAAGCTAGCACTGCTGACTGACAGTGAGGTGTGTGGTCAGACTCATGATTGGTGATATGCAAACTGAACAATGGTCATGAATACCATTCAAGGGGAGTTGAGGAATGGCTGCACACTGCACTGTAAGATGGTGAAAGATGCAGCCCTGGCCCCTCTTTGGTTCAGAGACGGTCTTTCCCTTTTCACATAAATGACCTCATTGACTCTGTGCTCAAGCCAGCATTCCTCCTTCTCCAGGATGTGCACATCACCCTCATCTTTGAAAGAGGGATTAGTTTGAAATGATGGCTGCACAGAGAGTGGTCGGAGGCAGCCTCTTAACCGTCACAGAAATATACACCTCCAGATGCAGGAAGAGGGCCACCTGTATCATGCAGGACCCCACTCACCCAGCACACCCACTCTTTGTCCCCTCAGGCAGGAGGCTGAGCATCAAATGCAAAACCACCAGACTGAGAAACACCTTCATTCCAGAAGCTCTGAGACTTCTCAGTGCATAATGGACAAGAAACTGCTACTGTAGTACCTTAATCAGCTGATACTTTGCTGCTAAAATCTTTATACCTACACTCAAAACTCTGGAACAGCTTGCCGATTGATCCAAAACCCACCTGTTCAAGCTTGCCTTCCAAACAACTTAGTTTTTAACGTTTCCCCGGTTCATGCTTGTTGTCACGTCACCATTTTATAACTGTATTTCTCTTGCTGATAATTGTATTTCCTGCTCCTTTACTGCTGTAACCCTGCAAATGCGGCTCGTCTGTGAAGCACTTTGATGTACCTGAGACTTTTAAATGTGCTATAGAAATAAAACTGAAACTGAAACTCTTCTATATCTATACTCCATACTGTTACTCAGGTTGTTGCACTTCACTTATTTGTATTATTCTGTTTGGTACTGTTTTATTACTTGTCATTCTGTTGTTTTTATGGAAAACTGGGACCATGGGTGATTTTGTTCCACCTCATGTAAACATGCAATGAGAAAGACAATAAAGCTTCCTTGAATCCTTGAACCCCTTATTACTGGCCTATAGGTGTAAATAATCCTAGCCTCACATGGTAGCTGTTCTGTATCGTGCATCCATTCAATCAGAGGTTGTTTGGGTTTCTTGATGTGTAAGTTACAGCAATCCTCCTGGAACTTAACAGAGTGCACTGCGTCAACCTGTTTGTCCCAGGGCAGCTGACCTTGGGAGTGGACCTATTTTTAATGCAAAGTGTTTTGGGGTTTGAAAGCCACAGAGAGGTGGCATTCTGAAAAAATGGGCCTGCTCACATATAAGGGACCACTGAAGGTTCTCGTTTATGCAGCAGTGATCCTTCTCTCCTGGATTACCTGGAGCGTCCTCACATTCACTCAATGCTTTTTTGATATCATGTACTTTTGCTGCTCTTGCTGCTGCATCTGTGGGTGAGGATGGTTTTCATTGTGTTTCATAACACAGAATGAACACAATTTGTGTCCAACTTGTATTTCAGTGGATAAGAGTCAAACCTTATTTACTCATCTGTATGTGTTGGTTATGTTACATGATAACTTTTAAATGCCCATTACTGAACTTCACAGTCTAAGAAATCTAGCCTTTAATTTCCATTAAACACCAGAGAGTGGATGGTTCTGCACTGAGATGTGTTCTCCCAATGCCTGGTTGCACGATGCTTTTAGAGCATCATTTTCAAACGTGTGACAGTGTGTTCATGTCCCTATAGACTGTCTGCGCATAACAAGCAAATTATTCGGAAAGAAGTGGCTGCTCTGCTGGAGATGGGGGTGACAGAGGAGTCACAGAAAGCTTGGTGTAGCCCCATCGTTCTTGTAGTGAAGATCACGGTTTGACGCCTACTCCATGCCCCATGCTACTGGTAGATTACCTTGTCTACACAGTCCAAGGGGAAAAAAAGGTCTTCTCCACTCTATATACAGTAATTTGCACTAATTTGTCACTCCTCCTGGTCAGAGCACCACTTTGCTGCGCCTCATGGACCATGATGCATCCACACGCTGCACATGCTGCCGTGAATGATGTTATCATCCACAATGACACCTGGGTGGAGCAGATGCAGCGAGCGTACACAGTCCTACAGTCGCTGAGGAGCTAGCTGCTGGGCCCAGAGAGGAGAGAGAGGTAGCAGGAACATCCGGAGTGAGGAGCGCTGACAAATCACGAGGAGCTGGAAAAACTCCCCACAAAAGCACAACACGAGTAAAAGCATGCTTTAAAGACTCATCCATTGCTGAGCCTTGGGTCATTCCTATTTTTGTTTTTTCATTAGTGTCTGCTTACATATGACACTTTGCAAGAACGCTGGACTTTTTTCATCATTATCAGACATTTTTTACCATATCTGTTTAAAATGACAGATTCTGGTTCATTTTGAGCTAAAGCAAGACCTGCGAACACCAGGCTCAGTCAAATTCATGCTCAGTCATTGCCAAAGATTTCAGTGTGCTGAAAGCATGTTGGCACACTGCTTAACAACAAATATTTCTGCAACAACTTCACCTACTCTCAGGGTGGATGGAGAAGATAAGGATGTGATGACGCAGAGACTCCAGGAACACTTCAGAGTAACGAGACACAACTTTAGCCCAGTGGTTCCCAAAATGGGGGGTGTGCCTCCCAGGGGGGGTGCAGGGCCATTGCAGGGGGGGGGGGGGGGGGGGGGGGCACGGTATAAATTAAAAAAAAAAAGAACGCTTGGACACTGCTAGCATAACGGACAGGTTTTTGACGGGGCTCCCACACAAACGCAAAGCAGAGGATGAAGCATCGCCAAATATGCTTCCAAACCAACTTCCTTCAAAGCCAAAGACTAAAATATGATGAAGCATTCCTGCCTTTGGCTTCACCTGCACAACAGCTTTAATCGCGGACAAACAGTATCCCACATTCTTCATTTTTAGTTCACAAACACTTCTTATAACGACTGACTACTCCTGAAAGAGGTTTTAGCTCTTTATACAGTAAAGTTACAGGAGGATGAAAATAATTATCAGGCAAAATGTCCTTCGTTTGGTAAAATAACCCCATGATACCACGTGAGCACACTATAAGCACACTATCTACACGGTGTATGAGTTACAGAAACATTGTGGGTGTGTGTACAAGGGGATTATATATGATATAATAAGTAAATAAGGCTTTAAGGGCTGTGGTCATTAAGGATGAGGATGGTAATTGCACATCTGCCAGAATATTGTACAGAAAAAGGAAAGACCAAAATATCGCACAGAGTCAATAGCAGCGACAGAATGACTGTATGGCAGAGGTCTGCTCATGCTCTTAATTTGCATTAATGGTTCTGACAAGTTGTTCTTTAGTCTGTTGGTTTTGCTCCTGATGCCAGAGGCAGGATGTTGAAGAGGTGGTGGTTATAATCGCCGTGGCTCTAGAGAGACATCTAGAGCTGACAATGGAGTCCAGGGGGGAGAGTGGACAGACGATCACCTTCGCTGCAGTTCTGATGACCCTCTGGTGTCTCTTCTTATCGGCTGTTGTGCAACCAGCGTACCACAGGGATGGCAGCACTAGTAGGTTTGCAGCCTGTTCCAACTCATCTCAGGACGCCCTCTCCACATAGTCACCTTTATGGACAGGGGAGGGGGATCAGCTTTTGTCTTGCACAAGTCCATGACCACTTCCTTGGTTTTCCTGGTATTGAGGGTGAGGTTATTGTAGTCACACCATTCTGTCAGACGCTGGACCTCATCTCTGTAGGCGGTGTCATCGTCGTTGGTGATGAGCCCCATGCTGTCATCTGCAAATTTGATGATGATGTTGCAGGGATAGGGGGGTGCAGTCAGTGGTGTAGATGGTGTACAGGAGTGGACTCAGCACACATCCCTGTGGTGAGCCAGTGCTGAGTGGCAGGGCGGATGGTCTCTGGTTGCAACCCTGACTGATTGTGTTCGGTCAGTAAGGACGGTTTTGATTGGGGGGGGTCCAAGTTTACCAGCTTGGCTATAAGAACAACGAATTACAGTAGTCCAGCCTAGAAGTAATAAATATATGAAACTGATTTTCAGCATCACTGTGGAAGAAAGCAGTCCTACATATTTATTTAATATGTGCACTAAAGGACATATCCTGGCCGAAAATGACTCCGACGCTCCTCACAGTGAAGGCCGAGGCGGTGCAGTCCAGAGTAAGAACCTGGTTAGATCCTTCTATTTCTACGATTATTAGTGTCACGGCCAATAACCTCGGTTTGATCTGAATGTAGAATCAGAAAATTAGATGGCATCCAGATCTTTATGTCTTTAAGTCATTCCTGCGTTATATAAGGGATAATATTCCCAAAAAAGTAATTACATTACCGTTACTTTCCCGTAAGCAGGCTGCGTCACTGTGTTACTAAACTGTGATTTTGTTTGTGAGAGTGTGTCATGACAGTGACGTACGAGCGTGCGACTCCGTGGCAGCAACAGACATGTGCAGATCAACAATGGATAACATGGAGTGCAGGACAGAGTACGACCACTCAGTGTTTAAAGCTTGGAAGTACTCGCATTACTTTGAGTTTCTGTAAAAAGTGACAAAAACATTAGTGCTGCGTCAGGTTGTTTGATAATTCCAAAGAGCCTGACCCGCCCCCACAAAATGTAGCCCACACAGCTGATAGGAGTGATGCACGCATGCACATCTACCAAGGTAAAACTGGTAATACACTAATACACTTTAATGTAGCTTGAAATAACTTTCCAATCTAAAGTACAAAGACAAGACTCAAAATGATTTGAAAAGCAGCAGTGTTCAAATAACAACTTTGAAATAGCTTCATGAAGCCTGCAGAGCACTTAAAGAAGAAGAACTTAATATAAGAAATTATGGGTCAAGTTAATGTCACATGGCTATTGGTTACATGTCTGCAAAACCTCGAGTGGTTGAAAACTAGTCGTCAGATCAGTTTGAAGACAAGTTGGCAAGTTTATGCTCTTTAGTAAGTAAGTAAGCTTCCTGGTGAAATTCCAGATGTGCAAGTGCAACTGGTCATAACTGGACTTTCAATCTCAAAATCAAACCCACACGGAAAGAGGCTCAGAAGCAGACAGGAAGATATCCTTGACCTCGACGCCAAATGAAAATCTGGGGCTTGACTGTTATTAGCCTATTCCCTGAATCATCATTTCTCCATACATGCATGTGACCTAGACTGACCTACTGTTTCTAATCAAGAAAATATATAGTGCATCAAGACCTTTACAGCACATCTAGAGAGTACAGAAATTAATAAGATGGGAATTATTATCTTATTTACTAATATTTTCATCTGTCTATCAAATGCATCTCATGGCTAAAACGCCTTTGCTTTGGTTTAGCAGAAATCTGTATGCTGCTTTGAGTTATCCTGATTAGCTCAGTGGAGATGCTCTTACCATGTGCTGCTTTCCATTTAATGTGGAACTGTTGACACTCAAAGGTCAAATGTCAGAGCTGGGAGTGACATCATTCCCAGCTTAAACATTTGTTCAGTAGTAAAGCTGGAAAAGCAAAGAAAGAGAATTTGTTTTGCTCCTTGGCAGAGGGTTGAGCCATTCATGCATTACTAGCAACACAGTGCACTGTACGCAGTGTACAGACCGAGCATGTTCAATGCTCTGCTTTTGTTGGACTTTCTAAACTGGAAGTCCAACTTTAGGGACTTGGAGCTAAGGAAGACTAAGAATTCCAAACATGAATGAACACACCTGTACAATCAGGCAGATTCATGAAGTTAACATCAGACGTACATCAGAGCACACGGTACTTTAATATCATACCCCAAGACGACGAGCTCTCCATACTTTACAGGCTCCTTGTCCTCAGGAAAGACTCCATCGTGGGGTTGTGAGCTTGAGCCCAAAGGAGGCGAGGGCTGGCTCTTGTTGCAGGATGGGCGCAGCTCCAGAGATGGGGGGGGACACAACGCCTCTGAGCTACCCTCCAAAACCATGCCCACCGGCCACAGCTGGGGCTCGCTGCTGGGGAGAACAGGTCAGAAGAAAATCATAAAAGCCTGTGCGTTTGAATGAGAAATGTACATTTAAAGTAGTAGCACATCTTTAATATCTGATCATATCACAATGGTGTGACAGATGATAAAATGCAAACAATGTCATGCATGAATTATAGGTCAACATTAGCACACAGGCTGCAATATAAAAGTATTCATAGCTTCCTCGAACTCTACCACCTGCACTGTTAAGCAGTGTTTTCTCACACTGAGAAGATTCCCAGTTTCAGTCTTCTGGTTGGCTGTGGCCCCGTCTGTGTGGAGGTTGCATGTTTCCCTTTGTGTACATGGGTTTTCAGCTATTTGAGTTCGTTATTCGTTTGTTGTTGGGTTAATTGGTGACTTGAACTATTAAATTTAACAGTTTTGGCAACAGGCTAATATAGAGAGCAGACAACCATTTGCACTCACAGTCACCCCTGTGTGCACTTTACAATCACCAGTTAACCTAACCCACTAACTGCATGTCTGTGGACTGTGGGGAAGTCAGAGAGAGCCCACACAGACACAAGCTCCACACAGAAAGGGCCCGGCCCTGGTGGATTTGAACCAGGGACCTTCTTGCTGCGAAGCAACAATGTGGTGGTGTTAACACTGTTGCCTCACAGTATGAACGTCCTTTTTTTAACAGAGCGAGAGATTTTTCATCATAGTATTTCTGAACATAATACTTTTCTTTGGAAATTGTTTTTACAAATAACAAAATTATTTCAGCAAAAAACATAAATTTCAATCATCAATATTATGACCCTGTGAAAAAATGACTCTTTGATTTAGTCATAGAGCCAACCATGATGTGCTGTTCAAACTTTCAAGTTAAAGCTGAGGGTTAGCTTTTAATTCACGTACAGTATAAAAACATCAGGTCTGAGCCGTCACTTGAGGGAGAATGATGCCAAAAACAGAAGAAATCAGGTTAAACATGAGAAAAGTAATTTCTGATGCTGAGAAACCAAAAGTCTTATCCAACTTGTAGCCTGTTTTTCCCATTTTCAAGTCCTGGGATGAGAAATTCAGAGCCACTCAGTACAAAACAACAGTAGACAACAATAGATTAGAGACTGAAAGACAATCAGAATCAGCTTCACTGTCCCAGTATGCAGACCGAGTATTTGGGTATTTCTTTGATTTCAGTGTATGTGGCAGATTAGACACACACAACGCAGACAATAGCAGCAGACAGACAAAAACAAAAAGGACTCTTTGATTCAGCAGCAGGTGTGACGAGTCTTTTATGTAGAAACTTAAGTGTTCAGAGGGTTTCTGCCTGTGGGGTGCAGTGCTGTGTAGTGCCTACCACAGGGGAGGACCTGGAACAGATTGTGTTCAGGGTGCGAGAGCTTTGCAGTGATGTTTCTTTCTCATTCATTACATTTGTTTTTATTTTTAAAGTCCCAAATTACAACACCAAGGTTTCTGCAGGCCTCACTGTCTATTACGATCTGTTCTTCCTGAGCTGATGGAGGAATTACATCCTCTGCTGAGCCTTTTTAATAAAACTAGTTAGAAATGTGTCTAATGATCCCAGAACAACTGCCAAGACACTTGTGAATGACTTAACCAAGTCCTGAGTGGGGTCTGAAAGAAGACTATTACCATGTTCATGCACAGAAATTGATTGTGAGGATTACAAAGAAAATGTCTGTTACAGAAAATATTCTGTGAAAAGCCAAAATGTCCATAAATATTAATCTCTCATAGTAACTTAGTAAAAGCCGGACACGGCCCAGATTCTTCAGTGTTTTCTTTGAAAGTTGCTGCCTTCAAGCCCCAAAACAAAGTAGACGATACTTGCAGTTCCTCCTGAGTATTCTGAAACTCAGGACAGTATCCAGGAGTACAAAGTCAGTGTGCAGCGGTCTAACATAACAGCAGCAGCTACGACAGAGTGAAATGACTCCACACGACTAAAGGACAGTCCTGATGTCCTCTGGTGTCTCACTGTGGTCTCCTCTGTGGACGCTTTGATGTAAAACAGCTAAACTGTCTCAGCTGCACACGTGGGTGCTGCCAAGGTTTTGGGACCCCACAGAAAAATATCCCTGTGAGTCGCACGACATTAATAATTCAAATCATGACGCCCTAAAATATATTTATAACACTGAGCAGACATGGACGATGTTCTGCTGAGAAAAGATGGGTTTTGAGATTGATGAGATATGTGCAAGCCATCATTCTAATGTTTTATTATAACGTTATTATTTATTTTATTTTACATTTTCATCTATAAAATGGTCCAAAAGTATTTTTTACTGCTTTAACATTTTTATTTATAATATTAATTATTGTCAGATATAAGTTAAATAATCCTTTGGATTATAACACAGTATAAACAAATGAACCATGCTTCTGTCCTGAAGTTGAATTGGTTTTGATTTGTTTGGCCTTAGTGGAGCTCTGACGTGCAGCCACACAGCAAGTAAAGGTACACAGCAACAGCCAAAGTGGAAGAGATGAGTAAGTGTCCTGCATTTCATCCACTGAAGACAGAGATTCAGCAATGCAGCCATAGACCGAAGCTTGAAGTTAAGGCTTGACAAGCTTTGCAGCTCACTGATAAGTTCTATGAGAGGTTCAGAGGAAGTCTGTTGTATATCAAAGTCTACGTTTGGTCAGTGCATGTCTCAATCTGTTTAAAAGAATGAAAAATATTTGTTGCACAAGCTTCATACATTTATAATTTTCTTTATCTTGTTTTCATCCACATTCACAGAGGAGAGGGAAAGAAAAAACTAAATACATTTGTCATGTGATCATTGTACAGAGCATTTTTTAAACAAAACAAATGTGATTCAAACACATTTGAAATACTCACCAATCCTAACGAGCTTTTACAATGACAGAGCTAAATGGAAACCAACTACTGCATTTCATAGGCAGAATATCACGCATCTGTAAAATAACAAAACTATCCATTAGTCTCAAAGCCATTTTCACAACAGTGAGGTAAAGCATTCAGCACAGTTCAATCCTAAATAAGCACATGTTAGCATTCACAGTATCTAAGGCAGCTCATCACAGTGTAAATGAACTGAAGAAGGCTTTTGGGTTACAGTCACAACATACTCACAGATAAGTAACATCACAGACACACACTAAACATCTATTATTATTATATTATTCACACAAATGGGAATTATATTTAGAATATTATTTATTTATTTATGATTCAATGTTAAGTATAATTCTCTCTACAAGTTATTCTTACATTTTTAGAACTCTTTAGTGAAACAGAACAGCATCTGAACTAACGGGGACACTGTGCTAGACGCCCAACAGCTTTCCAATCGATGTGCACGCTATTCCAACAAATGAAAGGAAAGCTTTTCACTAACTCCCCTTCATGGCTAGGCTGGCATAACATTAGCTAAAAGCACAAAGCTTTCATTTCATATAAAAACTGTTCTACTGAAACTCAGGTTTCTGCTTCGTTACTGACTGCAGCAGCTACATCACATTGTAGATCAGCATGTACAGGGGCAGCTGCTACGTGGTGGTAATGTTGCTGCTCCACACTTTAACACAGCAGCAACATTAACAGTAAGGAGCTACAAATATAATCCTAAAAATAGTACATGAGCATGAATTTCCTCATTTTGTGGCAGCAGACATGTTTCAACAAGCAAGAAACTCCGCCCACATTAGCCTGTTTAAATGTTATACGACACTGCAGGCACCTTTCCTTACTACATGACCGATGCAAGTATGTAACTGTCTGTTGTCATAAAGTTGCAAAAAATCATTTCTCAGATTTTATTCACTTATATTTGTTTACCATTGACTTAAAGAAAAGATTTGACATTAGATAACAGGGTCCTGATGCTTGTCTCAATAACATACAGCAAAAACTAAAACCCCAAAATTAAAAAAAAAACAAACCAAAACCCACCTCACCCAGTAAAAATCCAGCTGGGTCGAGCGTCTACAAAGGATCGAAACTCTCTGTGTTACAGTTTTAAATTTGTATTTACTCTTAAAGCGTCCACACCCACTGGAATTCAGTTCAGTTTTATTAATATAGTGTCAAATATCAAGAACGCACTTTATATTGTAAGATAAAGATTCTGAGATAATATAGACACAACCCCAACAATCAAACGACCCCCTTCGAGCAAGCGCTTGGTGACAGTGCAAAGGAAAAACTTCCATTTACCAGGAAACCTCTGGTAGAACCAGGCTCAGGGGGGGGGGCAGCCATGTGGCTGAAGGTGAGCGGAGGAAGGCAGGTCAAAAGAGCCAGAGAGGAATAATATCTCAGGATTAAATGCAGAGTAGTGTGTAAAAAGGTGAATGAAGAAGAACCATGAGAAGCCCCTGGCAGCCAAGACCTATTGCAGTGGAACTAGAGGAGGATTACGGGAACATCTGATAAGCCCTAACGATAAACGAAACGAAAGTTTGAAGCCTTAATCTTCAAACTTTCCTTTGACTTTTCCTTTGTTAAAATCCGAGAAGTAAAATACAAGATGTCAAAAAGTGAGCCTGTGAGCTTGAAGGCTACTTCTGGCATTAGAACGCAGCTCCAGACAATAAGGACCTAGACGTCCACAAAGACGGGACACATATCTGCCAGTCTTTGGCTCCTTAGTACTTAATGCTAACCTTTCACATATAATGGATATAATGCACCGCCTTGGCTGATCAGATTATTCCACAGTTCATTTCCTGTTTTTACCAAGATGCAGTTTGGAATGCTGCAAAGTCAATTTTCCTTCAAAACAGAAACTTGGTGGTTTTCCAGAGACCTCTCCCTGCCATTGAAGAGAGGAGGATGATGCTTTGGCTCCTGGTGGCAAAGGTTCAACAACAAGGTAAGACAGCACACGTCATCAGAGGCCAGCCTTTTCCACCAAGAACCTGAGGGTGGCAACATCCCACCGGTCAGGTTTTTGCTAAATGTAAGACTATAAGTTCTATAACAGTTCCAGCCATTGTCCCGTGAAGTCTTAATTACTATGAAGGCTGTATGAGAAAATGCCAGAGGGGATTTTTGGTAGCAACTAAGAACTGGCCAGTACCTGAGAGCCTTTGGTCGTAGCTCAACCAGAAAACATAAATTAGAAGAAGAGAGGATGAAGAGAGGATGACCTCCACCATAATGAGCTTGTCACAGAAGAAGCCCTCAGATATGTGAGAACAGGACAGGGTGAATTTATTTCTGGAATAGCTTAAAGTACTAATTTCACCAGCCACACCCACCTTGGCAGCTTCTCTCTATATCAATGCACTTGCTAACTACGTGGAAAACTAAGCCCCAAAGATCTGTTACTGTTAAAGGCTGGACTAACCTGTAAGAGCTATTTATAAGATGTAAACTAATGCTCAGGTTTTTACGTGTTTCACAAAGAGTTGGTCTTTTTGACTGCAGGATAATTTATTAAAACAAATCAGGAAGGGGCAGCAAAAGCCAAATGATAATCACAGACTCAAATCACTTGAATTATACTCATCTAAGGAGTTAGAATCCACAAGAAAACAGCTGAACTGCTTGGAAGTTGTAATTGGAACGTTGAAATGTTCCACAGTCTGGGCAGCAGTTGATCCCTGTGGTTCATCCAATCATCTGCACTGCAGGAGACAAACAGGCTGATATCTTCTGCACTATTTTTTTTACCCAATCCACCAATAAAAAAATTAGCCAATCAGAATGCTCCATCATTCACATACATTTAAATTCACCAACTGGAAACACCTGTCAGCAGCATTAGGTTAGACTGCAGTAAAAGCTAACATACTGGTACTCTGTGGCAAATCCCTGTCAAATGTGTCTAAATTTGCTGTTCCTCCTATCAAAATACGTTTTGAACCGCGAGGGTGTCGAGGACTTGTTCTACACAACAGTGTGTTATTTTATGTTCCTGGTGTCAATAATGTGGTGACAGGAGGGTTTAAAAGTGGGGTTGAGACAATCTCCTGACTGAAAACTCTGTGGGTCAGTTAGCAGGTAAACACTTGGATCTGCACAGGTCACAAAGTTTCCATCTCTTATCTTTGACAACGATGGCTACGTTCTTAACATAAAATGATGACCTTAGAGCAAAAAACATGGACTTCTTATTGATTCTTTTTATATTTATTAATGATTCATTTTAAAATATTAACACATAATTAGTCCTTTTATTTTAAAGTAAATTATCAAACAATACATTACTATCATGATATCTAGATAAATAAAAGAATCGCAAAATGAAATTGTAAATTAATTTAATAATGGATTATTATTGTTATTATTTTTGCACAATTCATTACTGAAGCACAAAATGCTTTAATTTGATGCATGTGACTCTTCTGGTCCTCCATACAAATCCATGGAAAATGAAAAATAATGTAGGAAATGAATGAAAGCTGCTATAAGAAGAAGGTGATCAGAAAGAGAGAAACAATGTAGAAAATAGAAGAAGCTGGGGTTTAAATGACAGGGAGAGGTGGAGCACGGAGAAAGAAAAGACACAAGAAACCTTAAATTACTTTCTGTGGATGGAGAAGAGAGGAGGGTGCTTTTGTGTGTTTGATTATATGTGTCAGCAAGTGCATGCGCACAAGTGTCAGGGTGATGAATTGCCTGTTCTAAGCCACACATTTTCTAATAAACCCACAGTCACATCCTGTGTGTGCAGACACAGGGATGCAGCTCTGAGCAGAGTGGATACACTTGCTAAGCTACTGTAGCCAGAAGTACTTAGTTACAATAGTTTGGCTGTAAAGCAGCAGAAGGCTTATTGACATAGTTGTGAAGGTGTGTAAGTAAATACTGATTTTTATAATATATAATTTGTCTCATTGTTGAAAAATATTCAAAAATTGTGAATACTTAACAGATTATGAATTCCTCCTTCTTCCATGGGAGACGGGGGGAGAGTAACTATTACAGTGAATAATTAATAGGACCTAAAATATTTTGTTTTTTATTTGTAGCATTTCCAGATTAAGTTTTAGTGCTTATACTCTGACATGTGATTTGTCCTTAAGGGCCACACTACAGTTTTCAGGAGTAGAGTACGACATTATGAAATATGGAAAAGCATATTTTGTAAGACAATGTTTCTATAAACCTTTTCGCTTATTAGGCAAGTATTCAATTAATTCAACTGTGAAGACCTGACCCAATATTTACTTTTGTTTTTTTCTTCTTGATCATCACTTAATACAGATCAGGTTGCTTCTACAAACATCGAGATGACAATTTTGGCTTTAGGTAAATTTAGAGGTCATTTTTTACTTCATTTAAATGTCATAAATGGTTAAGAAAAAGAGGCAGGGCAAGTTTGTCTGTGGAAGAAAGGGAAGAAGGACCAAGAGACAGAAAAGCCAAATTTGTCTCTTCTATAAACAAATGAACAGAGAGCTAAATATATTCCCCTGACAAATGAACTCTGCATTGAAATATGGCTTCAGGACAAAACTGCCTCACTAGTTGTGTTCTTCAATCTATTTAAATAAAGATGTTCTACTTCTGTCCTTGGACGAATTCTTAGTCACTCTGGTTGAGATTAATAAACGTATTATTTTCCCCATAAATCCAGTTTAGTTGTCAAAATAAGGGCAGATATATTTGTAAACATGTAACTTTATTAAACATCAGCTCCAACGTGGACATTTTTGTTTTTTGAAAGCAGGGCAGAGAGCCACAGAGCATGTGTACTGTGCATCATGTAACACTTTATTATGTACAAATCCTACAAGCCAGTGTTATGAACGATTACCCTCCCCCGGTAACAAAGTCAGCCTCTGATCTCTGCACGTGTCTTTCTGCTCGCACTGGGTATCTTTAAGTTGTTAAACTATTATAAAATGTACTTGTCAAGGTCAGGATGTTATGCTATTACAGGTTTGTCCAAATTCTCCACATCAGACGTGAGTGCTGCTATTATGGGAAGATCTCATCTCAGTTTTTTCATTGTAGTCGCTTTAATATTTTCATTTTCTAAAAGCCAGAGTATTCTAAGAGGGTGTTAATATGCAAGTATTACCAAAGAAAAGACATGATCTATCTCTATATCTCTATCTCTTAAAAGAATCTTTACCTTTGAAGATGTGTTCTTCAAAGGTAAGGACTGCTCTGTAATGTAATATTCTACGGTCCTTAGTGGACTGGGAGGCAGTCAGAGGTGGGGGACCTGGTGCTCTGATCCCTGGAATGCCGCCTCACTGGTGAGGAAGGAGCCTGACCTGGTGCTTGAGGTTGGCAGATACCAACCAGATATAATTGGGCTCATGCCAAGAGGCTCTGGAACCAGTTTCTGGAGAGTGGACTCCACCCTGGAGTTTCCCAATGGGAGGCAGTGGTGCAAATGTATCTCCCTGGCTCGCTGCCTGTGCGTTGGAGTTTTCCTCAGGCCCCAGGTCCTGACTATCGTTTGTACCTAAGTGCCAGAATCCCTGGATGAGGTGCTGGAGAGTGCTCCACACAGAGACTCTATTGGTAACTTCAAAGCTCTCACACTGATGTTGTTAAACAACTGCACGCTGGCATGACCCCTGGGGCGGGTGAGATTCCCCCTCAGTTCCTGAAGATTCTGGATGATGTAGGGCTGTCAGGACTGACACGTCTTTGGGTGGGTTTGGGGGTTTGGGTGCCTCTGGATTTAAAAACTAGGTTGTTGACTCCCCTGTTTAAGTAGGTAAATGGCCTGTATTTATATAGCGCTTTACTAGTCCCTAAGGACCCCACAGCGCTTTACACATCCAGTCATCCACCCATTAACACACATTCACACACTGGTGATGGCAGCTACATTGTAGCCACAGCCACCCAGGGGCGCATTGACAGAGGCGGGGCTGCCAGACACTGGCGCCACCAGGCCCTCTGACCACCACCAGTAGGCAACGAGTGAAGTGTCTTGCCCAAGGACAAGGACACAACGACTGAGACTGTCCAAGCCAGGACTCGAACCGGCAACCTTCCGATTACAAGGCGAACTCCCCCATAAGTAAGGGGACCAGAGGGGGTGCTCCAACTACCGGAGGATCACACTCCTCAGCCTCCCAGGAAAAGTCTATCACAGGGTACTCGAGAGAAGAGTCCATCCGTTAGTCAGCCCTTGGATTCAGGAGAAATAAAGCCACTTTTGCCCTGGTCGTGGAACACTAAACCAGCTCTTTATGTTCTTGAAGATATTCAACGGGTTGTGAGTATTTGGCCAACCAATGTACTAATGTAATTTCGGGACTTGGAGACAACATTCAACCAAGTCCCTCGGGGTATCCTGTGGAGGGAGTTTCAGGAGTTGGGGCTGTTTGGCCAGTTGTTATGGGCCATTCAAGCTCTACAACTGTAGCAAGTAAGTCAAACACCTTTCTGGTGGCTGGCCTTTGCCACAGATTCTCTTCATGGATCGGATATCTAGGGGTAGCCAAGTCGGGGAGGGTCTCCTCTTTGGTGAGGATGTGGTTCTGTTGGCTGTGAAACGTGGGAATGAAAATTAACACTTTGACCACGGGTGTTGAACTCCAGTACTTCAGGACTCCTGAAACTTTTAAATATGTCCCTGCTGCAACACACCTGAATAAAAGTAGTAGGTCATTAGTAAGAACCGACTGCATGCTGAGGTGGCAACCCCTAACCTCAAGTAAATGTAAATAAATCTAAGTTTGTGAAAAAATCTAATTCTAAAAGTACTTTTATTGTTGTTCATTCAGTCATGAGCTGCTGTAACATGAATCAAATGGCTGAATTGTCACCTCAGCATGGAGTCAAGTTCTATAGAGTCTTGCTAATGACCTACTAATACAGATGTGTTACAGTGGGACACATGGAAAAGTTAAAAGACACCGGCCCTCGAGGACTGGAGTTCGACACCTATGTCCTAGACTGTGGTTCTCAGCTGGAAAAGGGTGGAGTGACGGATACAACCAGCATATGTGAATTTTCTTCAAAGAGTGGCTGGCCTCGCCTGGGTGAGGAGCTCAGTCATTAAAGAGGGAGTCAGAGTAGAGGTACTGCTCCTACTCATCAAAAGGAGCCAGCTGAGGTGGTTCGGGAATCTGACCAGGATGCCTGCTGAAGTATTCCGGGGATCTCGTACTGGTGAGGAGGTTCTAGGACAGGACTTTCTAGAGAGATTACATTTCTTGGTTGGCTTAGGTACATCTCTGTGTCCCCAACAGGTGGCTGGGGTGAGGGAAGCCTGGGCTTCTCTGCTCTGACTGCTGTCCTAACTACCTGAACCTGGATAAGCAGCACAAAATGGATGGCTGACTGGATGGACGGAAATATTCATCCATCCATTCAGTTCTGATTGACTGATTGATTGTTTGTTTTGGGGGTTTTTTTCAAGTCAGGTATTGGATCAATGCATATATTGCTATTTTGTAAAGCATCTTGCAAAGCAAACTAAAGTATAAAATTTTGGGTTATTTAAAAGTTACATAAAAATACCAAGCAGTTAAATAGAGCTTAATGCAGGCTCAACTGGTTAGTCTGGTGCAGAGCAGACTGATGCTTGTGTCACTGTAAGGTTACATCAAGGATGGCAGACATCAATAAGTTTAAGATGATTAGATTTACTCACTTAATTGCACCTTTCATGCTGCTTTTATATGACAGCTCATTTTGCATTTACTTATATCTGGTGGAATTCATTTAGATACAGAAATCCACAAAGAGCAAAAAATCCCAGAGCAGCAGCAGAAACAAATCAGCTGATCACAGCCTAAACACAAAGAAGACTCAACGGGAACGCACAATACAAATTATTGTGTGACTTATGGAAAGTGACAAAATCACTTCATACCACTATATCCATTGCACCGCTTACACATGACCTTAAAGGTCCTCCACATTCCTTATCTATAACCCCTGCCTGTTACCCAGGTAGTAAAGGTAGTAGTTAAAAAAGCAACTCAGATAATAATCAATGCTAAAGCGAATATTAAATCACACTTTTTCAAAAAGCAAATATCAGCAGTCTCATAAATGCCTCCTCAAGCCGACACAACTTTAGACACCTCTGCTGCAGGCAGGCAAGCACACAGGTCCTGTCCTCTCACTAACAGCTGAAGTAGTCAACGTAGGTAATACTGAACAACACTTTAGGAGGAATTTTTGAGAGGTCAAGCTCCTGTTTCAACAGTTATAATTTAATCTTGCTGGGACACACAGTGGTGTTTGCCGTTGTCGTATGGTTTGTGGCTCACCTGCAGAGGAGGGGTGGAGCAGTGGGATTAGGATTTCGTGTCAGGGAAGGCTGGTGGTCACAACCTAACCATGCCTTCTCTACTCGAGTACTGAGACCTGAAGCAGCTGAAAAGCTGTGCAAGTAGTGGAAAACCTCATGAAGAAACACACTTTTCTTGCAACGACGTGTGCGACTGGTCCTTTATGATTATAGCAGATTAACTATTAGTAATTTTCAACAGTCACGTTAGCTGTTTTTAATCATTAACATAGAAACTAGCAGGCAGTCGTTAGATTAAAAACCCCGAAAAGCAATAATTGCTGTTGGGCTGAATGGGTCACCGGTGGGATATGGAGCTGTGGCTGACTGGATTACAGACGCCTGGAGAACCAGGTGGGTTGCTGGCTGTGCAGAGCAGCAGGAAATCTGTCGCTGAACTGAGATTATTTTTTGTAGCACGCTGTGAGGTCAGTTTTAAAATGCAGGCCGTCGCTGGATCAAAGAAAGCTCTGTTTTTGATGCCTTCATTTTAGCATAGCTGGAATCACACTGATCCAAAGTTAATTTTTAACATTTCCATATTTCTCTTCTTATACAATAATTTAATTATTTAAATATGTTAGGTAGTGTACTGTTGTACCCTTCATTAGTTGGTTCTGAAATATATTGTCTTCAGCATACGAAAAGAGCTAAATCATCTGCACAGCGAATAAAACCTCTAAACTTAAATACTTTGTTAAATCTACCTTATGGTTAACAAAACTGGTTGATAATTATCATTTACATTTTCATAGAATTGCTTCTTCTCGTTCAGAGTTGTTGCAGGATGGGGTCCAAAATTTCATGTGATATTGAAAAATGGTTTTGAGTATTTTATCCTAGGACAACTGTAAAGGTTTTTATCACTACAGCACAGAACTGCATACATTCATTGGTGATGTTGGTGACTGTAATATGCTTTGGAATAGTTTGGCTTCGCGTCTGTAGCCACTAGCAGCCGAATCACAGCACAAAGCCTCAGCAGCACTGAGAATGCACAGACGTGTGTTTTGTGTACGGTCACATCCCATCAAGTTACAAATGACTAATTATTGTTGCATCGTGAATATCGTCGAAGGACTGTTACTTTTAACGCTCTGAGCCTTTTTGAAGGACCATCCCACCAAATCCTCCTCCGCCTCATTCACTCTGGAAACGTCTAGAAGCTGGAAGTGTCACATGGAAGTGTTAATGCACCACAAAGGCTTGATTTGTGATACAAGATGATTCAAATATGGCTTCTTTCTCCTCTTCTTATTCCTTCTGTGTGCGCGGATTGCAGCCAATTGCGTTTTTTTCCGGGCCATGTTTGTGTGCACGGAGGACGTGTAGTAATCTGAGCAGATGTGATCACACAAACAGGCTACACAGAGAAAAATAAGACATTTACGTAGGTGATTCCCCCGCACGAACAACATAAGCTACATACTGCGAGCACACACCCTCCATGCAGAAGCACGCATATCTGTGTACGACATGTACACAGTAGCCGATATAACAACCAAACGAAACCCGTTCTTCATCACTCACATTAGGCTGACATCACATAAATCTCTTTACCTCATAAAGACTCACGTCAGCCTTGAATAGGCGATAAAGTCAACAATCCACGAATTAAAAGGCGACTTGGATTCCCATCACCTCTCCAGAGGAGGAATAAAGCACAAGACAGGCCGGCTGGCGTCTCCTGACATTTGATGTTTTGTAGAGGAAGCTGCTGTAAGAGGAAAGCTGTAAGAAAGACAGGTGATGGAAAATGGGGATAAACAGGCCCGTACCCGCGGATGGTTGCCAGCAGAGGTCCAGGACGGCTCGGATCTGTGTGGAATTCCTCCTGTTGATGGGAATATTTGCGGGGGCTTCAGTCGCCGCACGGCCTGGGAAGCGTAAAGAGGAGTGATGGAGAAGAACAGGAAGCGCAGAGCATCACAAGCAATATCATCTCTCTTCCGTTCATCTTACGCCAGAATCGATTCTCCCACAAATAACGGCAGACAGTGCGATGTCACCTCTGTCTCCCCCTCTCTCTCCTCAGCTCAGTTCAAAAGTGCCATACGGCCAGTTTCTTAAAACAACAACACATAAATCATAATAGAATAAAATAATAAAAGACAAGTAATTAAAAAAATACAATAAAATAACACAAAGATTAATACACAGTTCAATTTATTATGTGCTTCAATAGTCATTTCAGATCATTCACTGTGTCTCCTGGGAGTATTTTCCGTTTTGCAATGTCACTGAAATGTAGATTTACAGGACAGAAATGGTAACAGCAGGTGTTCTTTACTGAATGATTTCCATTTTAGGAGGCCAATAAAGTATCAAATGTATTTAGATGTTCACTGGTGATTGTTTGTCAAGGAAATCTAGTATTGTTTTGCTTTATTTGCATGATTTATTCAATAAAAAAAACCTTTCAAGCCAATTTGAAACAAAAGGTTGTGTTACAGAATTCTACAATAAGGTATGTGTGGCAAAATATGATGCGTTAAATAAATGTATCAGGAAAACCATGAGCTGTTAAAAATTGAGGCAAAGCGATGCAACCATTTATGACCATGCAACCATGTAAAACAACAGAAAAGCAAAGAAGCTCTGCAATGTTATACTTTATTCATCTGCATATAGTCAAGTTGTAGAAAAAGGTTTCATGTTCAAAAATGAATGAATTATTTATATTGTGTCTCTGACCTAAAGTCAGAGAAATTGGACATGATTCTAAAACCTGCACTTAAAGGTTCGATGGACTTACAACCAAGTTCTGAAACAAAGAACAGGCACAATAATCCTCGTCCCCAAACAGGGTAAAGACACAAGGGTACTGGGGAAACTAAGATCAATTACATTACTAAAGATTATAGACCGATTACAAACTCAGGCTGTATCACAACAAGACAAAAAAAGAAGCTTGTGTTAAATGCTGGGTGCAAAAAAATCCATGGTTTTAAGAAGAAGAGTGCCCTTTATTTGCCATGAGGGCATGATGCTGGTCTGTGCACTGGTATCCAGCTTGAATATTGTCTTTACATTTTCGCATCCAAGTTCTCTGTCTGCATGTGCGCCAGCCTCATCTTCAGTTACAGTAACAGTAACCACAAACAGTTCTGAGTCTATGTCCTCATGGATTTCTTTGATGGAGCGCACTTCTCTATGACCTGATTCATGTGAAACTTCGTTCTACAGGCTTTTGCAAACTAATACTTTTTGTATTTCAGACACTGTCAAGCATACTGCTTGTGTACTGTGATGTCTCACGTGCCTTAACTGGTGCTTCTAACCTTTCGCGTACCCCATCAGCGTGCCCTACTGTGCCTTTTCTTCCATGTTTATCTTGTATTGAGTGGACCTCGTGGCTGTTGCTAACCATAGCCTTTAGCTGCATCTGAGCTCACTCATGGGAGGGGCCTATGTCTGTTTAGGTCTGCTCCTTAGCTGGGCAGCTTTTCCCTTACTATTGATGAGCAAGTTCCAAATACAATACAGTCCCTGAGCATTTGGTCATTATTTCTATAGTTACAGTCTTTCACCTGTAGCTTCAGCGCTGTAACAAAGTGCTTTTCAGTACCACTGAAAAGAAGAGTTCCTTTATTTTATTCCAATATTCTAAACGGCACCATATTGTTTAAGTTGCTGCTGCAGTGACACTTGAATTCATCACTTTTTGTTGGCTAATTTTGTAATAGAGGCTGACAGAGGTGCAGGAGCAAATCAGCCTGGCCTGCACTGAACACCCGCCTTGGACCGGTGCAGAAGCTAATTCAAGAGGTGGATACACATTGAAACTGCACATACCAAATGCTCCAATGTGTTTATGACCTCGGATAACCTGTAGGAGCACCTTTGGCAGGCCTACACACTGACATTAGCCCACTCTCATCAGAACAGTGTGAAATTATTGCACATGTCTAAAAGCGCTGCCCATCTAATGATGCTGGAGGATGAAGAAAAGGGAATTATCCTAATTCCAGAGACCACAGCAATGGCTGAAAGTCTGAAGAGACGTCCTGCAGGGAGGACGTGAAATGTCACTGTGGATAGTGGAGGTCCAACCCGAGTGAACCAAACACTGGAAAACTGGAGAATCCCCAAGAGTGTTGGGGTGATTGTGAAGACTAGCCTACCCATTCACTTAAACACTGGAACCCAAAGCAAAATCAAATATAGATTATATAGATATAAAAACAACTGGGCTGTAAAATCCTTAAAATATCTTAATAAAAACCACGTCTGCTTTCAAGGAGAAAATAAAACAGGCAGGTCAGCTCTGACTCCGTCTGTGCTCTCAATTTTTCCTGCTTTCAACAGAAGATGTTATTTGTAGCATTGAGTGACATCATCCTCACTATGATCTGTTACTCACACACTGCGCCGCCATAAAAAGTATATTTATATTATAGAAACAAAAGCTAGAAAAACAATGTCCTGACAGATGTGTTTTTCCTATCCCCCCCTTTTCTTCCCAGCTATGCAGGTACACTATGACCAAAACTCCAGACTCACAGTGATAAAGTTCAGGAACGTTTCTGTGTATTACAGCAAACACAGCAGTCTTTTCTCTGTATGTTTGACTTTATAAATGGATTTATTATGAGCAACGCAAATGTTAACAAATGGAGACACTAGTTGTTACAGTCACAGCCTGCTGTCTTTAACAGGCTCAATATGTTTCTTGCCTTGATTGTGTGAAGATTTCTCCAAAATCCTCAGTGTTGATCACCGTTATTGACAGTCTGGTGTAATAAGTAGCTTTGTTTGGGATTGCTTCACAGGAAAGCATTATGAAGATGTAGTCATAGCCAAATTGGGCCAGCAGATGTCACTGTGGAGGAACTAAGAGGAGAACAGTGTGGCACATGCTCAAATGATCCAAAGTATTTATTAATCAAATAACACCCCCACCCCCCCCAAAAAAAAAAAAAAAAAAAAAAAAAAAAAAATGGGCCCGATATCACAGAACTGTTACATGATATTAAACCGAAACTGTCAGTTCACCTCTGTAGAGTGGGCAGTCAGAATGAAGCTCATATGAAGTTAATATCATTTTGTAGATTGAAGCTGCTCTTCATATTTCTGGCCACCAGATGTCACCACAGAGAGCAGTGTTGAAAAGCTTCGAGTAACCTGTTTCGATACAAGCTTCAGAAAGCTTCATTTGGCCATCGCGAACTTTTGTTACGCACCTGCATCGTCGATTAATCGCATCGTAGATCCCACACGGCCACGACCCAGAAGAAGACGAAGAGGACGCTAACGGTAGCACCAGCAAATATCGGAAAGGAGATACGATGACGTAATCAGAAAGCGCCGTAGACGTTAGCAAACCAGTTAGCTCCGTTAGCCCGCAATTTGAAAGGAGCTTACTGACAGCTTCGTAGCTCGTGTGGGCCAATGTTTCGTCTTGGTAAATGACCCAGCAGCACCTCTGGTTCCTAGCAGCTGTTTGGGTTAGTCCTGGCTCGCCTTCATTATGACAGAGGAAGATGATTTACCAGCCAACTTTTTGACAGAGAAGATGCAGCACAGCAGTGGAGAGCTGGTCCCTCCCGACGGCCTGTGTTGGTTGTCAGTGCTGTTCTGTCTGATGCTGGCTTGTTTTTATGTTGGCAGCTTATATGTGTGGAGGAGTCACCTGCCGAGGTGAGCTACATACGCTTTATAGTGGGGCTTATTTGAAAGGAGAGTCAGTGAACTGCTTTCATTCCTGTATTATTTACCCATACTGAAGTTTGCATCAAGTTTGAATTAATATTTCATTAGAAATAACTGATCAGTCTGCATGTTTGTGGAGCATGTTAAAGAGTCACTGAAGAAAGGCTGGTGGCATCTGCAAGTGAGATTTTTCACGCGGTTCCGTTCGTTTTATTGAGGAAATGTATCTTCTATGATAACCTTCAGTACTCATGTCACAGTGTGTGGCTACCAGTGCAGTAATGAAGCAATGACAGCTTCCTTGTTTCTGACTGGATTAACCTGTGAGGAGCTTCCAGGGCTGTTGCTACTTCACCTCCACCTGGGCACACTGCAGACCAGGTTTTACATGTGTCCTTGAACACAGCTGATTTAAGTGGCTAAACGACTCTTCAACCTCTCTTGAACTTCTCCAGGCCTGGTAATGAATGAATCATTTGATTCAGGTGTGTTGACCCAGGGTGAGACCTAAAACCTGCAGGAGATGGGCCTTAGAGGCCTGGAGTTCTCCACCCCCGCTGTAGACTAGGACAGCTTCTTTTCTCAGGGTGTTTTTTAAACTTGAAGTAAAACTTGGTTCAGTTTTTCACTCACAGATGCACAAAGAATTTCCTGTCATCTGACAAGGGCATATATGGATGCAACAGTTGTCAGATTCTGGGCCAGAGCAAGTATTTAATAACAAAGTGGCCAATTGCAAAAGAAATATTTTCTTTGTTTTGCTTGACTCTGATTGTTTTTCTTTCGTTCCTGTGCTTGTATCAGGGGATCTTGAAATTTGAATGGCTACAAAATAGGGCTGCTAAATTTATGGAATCCTATTTGGCAACGACTTGATGGCAGTCGAGGCAAAAATCTAACAATGCAGAAGTTTGCACAAAAAATAATGGATTCCTTTCTGTGAGGAAAAATGAGTCCTTGGTTCATTCTGCAGCTAAGTGATACCTGTACTACAAAATGTTCATGCTCCACTATATCACAAGCGCCTGGCTCAGGCTTTACTTTGAAGTTGTGTTGAATTATGTTGCCACTCAAAATGGACCAGGGCAGAGACTAGATGATGTCTTAAGTGTCACTGTGTGTAAAGATGCATGTATCCTGTCACCTATCATTGTGAATAGCAAACGCCACAGGACTATACTGCGATGTTCATATTAGCTGGCCCCAGTCATATAGGGAAAGAAAATGCAGCTTCTCTAACCACTTGTGTGTGGTTTCTGGTAGTAGTTGTGAAGCTGATTACTAAAGCGCCAGTCAAATGGGCCTAAGACCCGTCAGTGACTCTCTGCTTGTTCCTAGGGAAAAGTGTTTGTTCCAGGACTGAATGGTGAGTGGTTCATAGCAGTCGTGAGACTGTACAAAGATAGATGAGCTGTATAGTGCTACGCCATATGTCTCCTTGCTACTAGAGCAGGGCGACATGGCCAAAAATATATATCACAATATATATTTGAAAATTTGCAATAACATTATAACTGACGATATAATTTCTGCGAGACAAAATAAAACTCCACAACTTTACTCGCGCAAAAACCCCCACCATCCATTTATTTTCATTTAAACAAGCAGCTGTTTTTTATGTGCATTAAAGCTGTATAAACATTTAACAGTGCAAATGCAAATTCCTTGCTGACAGTTTAACCAAAAGGCATTTCCAGTAGAAATGTGCTGACATATCCTGAGCATAACCATGTATAATATCCACTGAAGTTAAAAAGAGCTGCTTTGCAACATTAAACTGCTTTGTGCCAAATAAAAAAATCAAATATGTATTTTTCGGACCATAAGATGCACGGGATTAAAGAAGTCCAGACACCTTTGTTTCCCAGCTCCTTAGACAATAGAAACTCTCCTGTTTCTTCCCCTCTTATCTACTGTGTTTGCACAGGTGTAGAGAGCAGCTGCTTACACCTGCCCACAGAGTCATAACAAGTGGATGGCACAAAGCTAATGCACCAAAACGCTGGCCTCCACCCTCCTGTTTGGTTTAACAACTGTTCTGGGAGAAAAATGTTGCACTGACAGTAACGTCCAACATTTAGCAAATGTCTGTCTGTGATGGTACTAATGTAGCAGAGACTGTGGCAGCTCATCGTCACCACCACTCCATTCATAGTGATGGGAATTGATAAGTGTCTAGTGATTCACAGATATCACTTATTGATTGTGTTAAGTGGATTCTCACTGGTTCCCTCGAGACATTTACAGGCGTTAGTCTGCACGCTGTGGTCAGAAGTTTGTGCATGCTGGAGGTATTTACCCTCTTTGTTGTGTTTGGGTCATTACTCAAAATAGCGATCTATTACACAGAACACTGCTCTTAGAGATAATGCAGTACATTACTTAAGTACTCCAGGTAAAAGTAACTTTTACGCTCTTTGCTGTGTTACTTTCTCTGTAAAATGGTCTGAAATGAATTGTCTGATAATTACCTCTTAACTGTAAACTGACCCAGGCACCACCACAAATCTCTATTAGAGAAAGATCATGTGTGTGTCCTCCTTTAGAATGTAAGTATGACCACAAAGCAAAGATGAAAACCATCAACCAAAAAAGGAGACTTTAAAGCACGAGTGGGGAACTCCAGGCCTCGAGGGCTGGTGTCCTGCAGGTTTTAGACGTGTCCTTGATCCTTGAAGTTCTCCAGAGGCCTGGTAATGAACAAATCCTCTGATTCAGGTGTGTTGACCCAGGGTGAGACCTAAAACCTGCAGGTTTTAAAGCAACCTGCACTGCTGCTTTAAAACGATCACCACAGTGATTTACAAACATGAGCCCGACTGCTCATCACTGCTTTTGCTACCAGTTGAAGGTCAAGGTCTGGCTGCTGGGCTCGGATCAGCATTCACTCAGCTTTTTAACTCCTCTGTCTTCTTGGATAGCTTAGGCGCAGCGAGCCGTCTGTGAAGATGCCAACGCTGTGTTAGCAGCATAACGAGGTGCTTCTGTCTCACACATCGCGCTCTTGTCTTTTTGTGCCATAAAAATATGTAGACTGTACCACTAATCAACTGAAATCAGCTGATTGTAGTGTAAGTGCCAGTGGAACCGATGAGCTGAACTGACAAGAAGACTAACAAAGACTTGAACTACTAGGGACCGCTTCTCGATTTCCATCCCTGCTCAGACTAGAACAGCACACCTGCCCCCACAGACTGAAGGAACATCTGTACTGCAGATGTTAAGAGATCTTAGTTTCCTTAGCAACAAGCGCCAACTCTGCCCTTTTTTGTATATTTTTTCTGTATTTAGGGAGTAGTGTGGTTTGTTACCTATGTGTAACCCTAGATATTTCTATGTCCAGCCCAAAGACTTTCACAGGCTGGAGAGGAGGCCTGAATCTTTTAAATTCTACTATCATTTCCTTCATCTTACAGGTGTTCAACATGAGGTCGTTTTTGTGACTTTTACAGGATCCTTATATTCAGAATTCTGTCCATTGTTAAAACACAGCACAATGGCAGTATCATCTGAGTGTTTCTGGATGTGGCAGGACTCCGAATGGTATTTGAAGTCTGCTGTACGCGATGTGAAAGGGGACAGAGCCAGGACAGTCCCCTGTGTTGCCCCCGTGCTGCTCATTAATGTTCCAGAAACACAGTTTTCCAACCTGACTGTGGTCTTTCTGTCAGGTAGTCTGTAATCTCTGTGAGCTTGTCAAAGATCACATGAGTGCCAGATTTCTCCAGATGAGCTCGGGCACGGTGAAGCATGTAGAGGACGGGGGTCTCGTATGTTGTTGACCTGAAGTCACAGTCGGTGTAGAATCAGCTGTTCCAAGGTTTTCATGATGTGGGGGCCACTGCTCTGTAGGCATTCAGTTCAGCTGGACACTTCATTTTTGGTACAGGATGTTTTCCACAATGTCAACACCTGCTTCATTTGTACTCAGATTAATGACACAGGTGTGAGAGGAGAAGGAGGGAGGGGGGGGCTGTGGTGGAGAAACCTGAAATCTGATTTAAAACGTTGTTGTATTGTATTCAGCACCAACTGAATGGATGTAAATTGCAGTGACCGTGTGATGCATGCTTCCACAGCTCACACACCTCCCGGATCACAACGACCACTAAATTAGACACTGAAAACTGTGGCGCTTGCAGACGGTTTTTTGAGTGCTCAGAGTAGAAAACGCTGTATAAGAACCAGCCCACTTACCAGTTACCATTTAAATGGGCAACTTTAAAGCATGAAAAAACCGTTTCACAGCTCGCTGTTTAAATAGTTTTATTACAATATAAATCCTGCCAGGCAACTGCTGTTGTGAGTTATAGATGTATCAGTAAGACTGAATGGGGCTGAAATGAACCTGAAAACTTTTGGGTTGTTTCTGTCTTCAGCACGACTCCGTGCAGCACAGCTTTTATCATTCACATTGATACCAGAGTGTGTCTGCGACGCATCACTTTACATTTGCAGATTTGTTATTGGTTGGAGGATTTTAATGTGCTTCTCTATGTGTGCATTATTAAACCAAAGCGCCTCCATCTTATCAGCGCACAGAAGCTGTTCGTATCTCCTGCTTGTGTGCTTGGGATAACGTTCTGTGCGTGTCCCCTGTCCTCAGGGACCATCCTGCTGTCATAAAGAGACGCTTCACCAGCGTCCTGATTGTGTCAGGTCTGTCGCCCCTGTTTGTGTGGGCGTGGAGAGAATCTGCAGGCGTCGTGGTGAGTTGAGATCTTGGATAACTGTGCTGTGTTCCAGTCCCTCGGGATGGACATTTTGTGCTGCGTTGTATCACACTTTCTGTTTTCATTTGTGTGTCAGAATGGCCCGTCTTTGCTGGTTCTCATGGGGATCCGGTTTGAAGGCCTCATTCCTGCCATTATACTTCCTCTGCTCCTCACCATGGTAAGAAACAGCCAATGTGCTTACCTAACATTACTACTGGGTTAGTACATGTTCATCGTTAAACTGCTTGATTGGAATATTTTGGGAAAGAAAACATTTATTTTTCTTTAGTTTGAATGATGAAAACATCAGTTGTGGGAAACATGCACACTTTTGTGTCCTTGTAATGTCACTCAGAGCAAAATATGAGAATGTATAGAAACTATTTCAAATAATAATTTAAATTGTTACTTTATTAATGTTCACACACTTTTTTTCAACCTAAAAAGATTCACAAATGTGATATTTATACAAATATACTGAGAACTGTGAATCTGTAGTTAAATGTTTTAGTGTTGCTTTCATTCGTACTTACATTCACCTACAACCACAACAGAAAAGTAGCCAGAGAGATGAAGAAAGGAGGCGGAAATACCCAGAGTCTATGTGTTCAACAAACAGGCTGGTGGCAAAAACAAAAAGGCTTATAGTGACTCACATGTGAGGCTTGACACTGAGGAAGGAGAAAAGGACTTCTACCATGTGGCTAGACAGAGTCATAGAGAGTCTTGAACGAATGTACTGAAGAGGTGGAACCTCTTGAGGAGCTGGAGGAAAGAAAAAGGAGAGTGAAGAGGATGGATGGAGGACAGCGAGGGCAACGCTGGCAGCTGGTCTAGATGACATGTCTGTGGGGGTGTGTGGATGTCCAGAAGAGATTTCAGTGAACCTTTTAACACAAGTATTTAGCACAGTCTTGGAAAGTGGGAGGATACCTAGAGATAGAGAAGTGATGGTTTTCAAGAACAAGGGCGATGTGCAGAGCTGTTGTAACTATGGAGGGACAAAGTTGATGAACCATATCATGAAGCTATGGGAAAAATTATTGATGTTCGGTTATGAAGAGAGGTGATGATCAGTGATCAGGGCGAGGGCTTCATGTTGAGAGATAACACGACAGATGTGATGTTTTCAGAGTGTTGTTGAAGTATAAAGAAGGTCAGGAGTCGTACTGTCTTTGTGGATGTATAGAAAGCTTATGATGAGAAGGAACTGTGGCCCCACATGAGGAAATCACGAGTTCCAGTGAAGTATGAGGACAGCGAGACAGTGGTGACGTGTGCAGTAGGAATGCTAAAACAATGGTTTGAGTCAGGTGAGAAACTCGAGATGCAAGAAAGACACAGATGCTCGGATTTGTTTGACTTTCAGATTCAGGTTCCTTTACTGTCATTCAGTCAGTGCTCACAATTACACTGCTGAATGAAATTATGTGGACAGAGGAGAAAACATACATTTGATATGCAGCTCTGATAATGGCAGCAACATCTCAAATATTTGGAAGTACTTTTATTTGTCTGGCCATGTGCTGCAGGTCCTGTTTCTGGGCCCACTCATGCAGTTGGCCATGGATTGTCCGTGGAGCTTCACCGATGGGATCCGGGTGGCCTTTGGTGAGCCAACAAGCTGTGCTGTGTTTTATTCTTGATTCATGATTTTAGATCTGTTTCTAAATTTGGTTTACACCTGTTGCTCTCGCTTCTTCCTCTAGACCCGTGGTTCTGGATGTTGTGTGCCAACGATATGCGGTGGCTGAGGAATCAAGTGGTGGCGCCGCTAACTGAGGAGCTGGTGTTCAGAGCATGCATGTTGCCCATGTTGGTGCCCTGTGCTGGTCCTTCTACCGCTATCATAACCTGCCCCCTCTTTTTCGGAGTGGGTGAGTGCAAGTTTTTTCCAGCTTAGCCACAAGTTGTTTATTTATTTTTCTGTTATTATTCAGTCGTTTTAAAAACGTCACAAAGTGCTGAAATAAATACTCAAATGTCCCATCGAGAGGGCCGATGTGCGTTTATCATCTTCCATATTGAGTTGACTGGTTCAGCTGCCCGTCACTACCAGATCAACTGCCGCCTGCATGTTCGAAGGTAACTGCTTGGACAAACTGCCCGAAATGTGTTTACAGAAACATTTCAGGGATTTTGAGTCATTCTGCACTCCAGATGCGTTAATTGTGTTAAATTGTTTTTTTACTGGTTTTACTGTAATTATGAATTACAGTAAAACCAGCTAAGAAGAAATAAATACACAAGCTTCTAATTTACAAAATATTGCACCAATGGAAGAAAGCAGCTCTGCATATTTGTTTAATATTGAAAGATGTGTCCTTCTCAAAAATGACTCCAGGATTCCTCGCTGTTACTGCAGGCCGAGTCAGTGCCACCCAGAGTGTTTAGCTCTTAGCTGGAGGAGCAGCAGCTCTGAACTTTGTGCTTCACTAAAAGCTAGCTAGGTGACTACATCCCCGGCTGCTTGTGAAAAGAGGAGGCGAAATCTGTTTGTATATAAACAAAGGTTGGTGTTTAGATGGGGCAGTGTTGGGAAAGAAACATGCAGTCCCTCACCTAGAGACCATTATCACTGAGTTTAAATCATTTCATACTCCACAGGAGTTCACCTTGTTAGGCCTGTGTTAGCAAAGCATCATATACCGAACACTGAGGACAACACCCGGACTCCCTGCTCATTGTTACTTAACAGAGTAAACGTCAGACATGAGAATTCAGCCAGCACATGAACTGTCCTACCAGGGACAAAAGCACCTCTGTCCTCCATCTGCTGTAGTCTGATCACTGCCTGGTTCATCCTCTCCAGACTTACAGGCAAAATCTGAGCTCTGTCGCTACCCTGTTTACAGGACACTAGCCTTTATACCCACCATTACAGCGCAGGAAGCCCCTGCAGTTTTCTTCTGAACGATGGTGTCGCCACTCAGACGATATCGCTGCTGTAAGAGCACAAGTCAAACAAAGAAGCCACGACTTTGAGTGCTTTTTGGAAAGTTTTTTCCCCCTAACTTTTGTGTTGATTGGAAGTAGCAGTGTGTATAATAAATAATACAGAGTGTGTTCCAATAATGTCTGTGTTGAAGTTGCAGCATGTCTGAGTGCCTGCTCTGTCCTCTCTTCCAGCTCACTTCCACCATGTGATTGAGTTGCTGAGGTTCAGACAGGGCACTCTGTTGGGTATTTTCCTCTCTGCAGGTGAGAACATCTTTTTCACTGCGTTTATTGTGACTTCATCACAGGATAGCAGGAAGATGCACTTCTGTTCTTCTGTTTTGCACCAGTGTTTCAGTTTTCCTACACGGCAGTGTTTGGAGCCTACACAGCCTTCATCTTCATCAGAACAGGTAAGAGGCTTTCCTTCACTATTCTTGTTCTTGGAGCGTCCCGTCGGCCCGGCGCTGGGTGGTATGATTAAGTTTGGGTTTTCTGAGCCGGGCTGTCCAAGCCTGGGCTTAAGAGCGTTTACAGAAATGTTGTCTGTCATCAGTCCTGAAGCAGCAATTAACCTGAGATAAACTAAATGAAAGAAACTTACCAGTACGTCATTTTAAAATAAAATGCACAGGTCAGCCATCGTATGAGCCAACAGATGTGCATTACTGGGAAAAATATATCTGCTGTATGTGAAAGAGGATTTAAGATCATTTGTGCATAGCTTTCAACGTTGAAGTGCACTGGATGTTTTTTCCTGTTGTGGACCACACAGAGGGGTTTGTACAGTTACTAAATAATTGAAGGTTTACTGAATATGGACAAGTTTGATTTGCCATATATGGTGACATGCAAAAGTTTGGGCACCCTTTTCATGATTTTCCTTCATAAATGATTGGTTGTTTGGATCAGCAGTTTCATTTAAATATATCATATAGCAGACGAACACAGTGATATTTGAGAAGTGAAACGAAGTTTCTAGGATTTACAGGAAGTGTGCAATAGCTACTTAAACTAAATCAGGCAGGTGCTTATATCTGGGCACCCCAACAGAAAAAATACATCAATATTTAGGAGATCCACCTTTGCAGAAATAACCCCTCCAAACACTTCTTATAGCTTCCAATGAGAGCCTGGATTCTGGTTGAAGGTATTTTGGACCTTTCGTCTTTACAAAACGTCTCCAGTTCAGTCAGGTTTGATGGTTTCCGAGCACGGACAGCTCTCTTTAACTCACACCACAGATTTTCAATAACATTCAGGTCTGGGCTGAGATGGCCGTTCCAGAGCGTTGGACTTGTTCCTCTGCATGAACGCCTTAGTGGGTTCTGAGCATTGTTTCGGGTTGTTGTCTTGTTGAAAGATCCAGCACCGGTGCAACTTCAACTTTGTGACTGATTCTTGAACATTGTTCTCAAGAATCTGCTGATACTGAGTGGAATCCATGCGACCCTCAACTTTAACAAGATTCCCAGTCCCTGCACTGGGCACAGCCCCACAGCATGATGGAAGCACCACCACAGTTTACTGTGGGCAGCAGGTGTTTCTCTTTGAATGCTGTGTACTGTTTCTGCCATGCATACCACCTCTTGTTATGCCCAGATAACTCAATTTTAGTCTCATCAGTCCACAGCACTTTATTCCAAAATGAAGCTGGCTTGTCCAAATGTGCTTTAGCAAACCTCAAGCGGCTCCGTTTGTGGCATGTGTGCAGAAAAGGCTTCTTCTGCTTTACTCTCCCATACAGCGTCTCCTGTGTAAAGTGCGCTGAATAGTTGAACGATGCACAGTGACTCTATTTGGTGTGTGGGTTGACTCTGACTGTTCTCACCATCCATCGCCTCTGCTTATCTAAGGTTTTCCTTGACCTGTCACTTCCGGCCTTAACTAGAACTGTGCCTGTGGTCTTCCATTTCCTCACTATATTCCTCCCAGTGGAGGTGATAGCTTTTTGTATCCTTCCCCTAAACCATGATGTTGAACATGGTTTGTTTTCAGGTCATTTGAGAGCTGAGGCTCCCATGTTGCTGCTCTCGAGAGGAGATGCAAAGAGGAGAAAAACTTGCAACTAGCCACCCTAAATACGCTTTCTCATGGCTGGATTCATCTGTGTATGTAGGTCAAGGGTCAATGAGCTTACCAAACAAATTTTATGTTTCAATAATGAGTGCTGAAGGCATCCAAACCAATAAAACAGCGAGGGTGCCCACATTTATGCACCTGCCTAAATTAGTTGAAGTAACTATTGCAAACTTTCTGTAAATCCTGTAAACTTCATTTCACTTCTCAAATATTGTGTTTAAATGAAATTACTGATCCAAACAACCAGCGATTTCTGAAGGAGAAACATGAAAATTATTAACTTATTAACTTATAATTAACTTTTGCATACCACTGTAATTGAGTAAAACCTAAAAATAAAATGTTTTCCATATTAAACAGTCGTATATAAAGGCCTATGATATATGTAGTTAACTGTTCGGGACACTGCAGCCTGCAGCTTGTCCCACAAGCCTGCGTCATAGTTTATCCTTGTCTCCAGCAATATTATATGTGCGGGATTTAGAGACATTAAGTTAATAAGTGTGATGAAGTAATTTTTAAATTTGCTGTAGCACTTATGTGCTGGACGTTGGTGTCATTGGCCTTGGATGAGTGTTTAAAGTGTCACACAGTGCACAGGGTGGCCAGTGTGGCCTTGCAGTGTGGAGCAACTGCTCCGTCTACCAGTAGCTCATGTATTGAGTGTGCCTGTTCATCGTACTGTGGTACTGAGGTAGGTTACAGGCCGGCAGTTGGATGAGAGCGGTCTCTTCTGTATATAAACTATACTCTTCATCACTCAGCAGTTTGGTGTCCAAGCTGCACGTTAGCTGATTATCTAAAATTCTTTCCTCTTGTCCAAAATGTTCTCTTCTGTCTTTAAAACACAGTTTTAATATTTTCAGTTACAGGATTTAAAGGATTATTTTTAAATCAAAGCATTTGTTTTTCGTCTGTCACAGCTGAATGAGAAGCTGAAGGAAGCTGTAACGCTGTCAACCAGTGGGAGTAAATGGCTGTTTTTTCTGTCTGTTACAGGCCACCTGATTGGTCCGGTACTTTGCCACTCCTTCTGTAACTACATGGGTTTCCCTGCCATCAGCACAGCTCTGGAGCACCCTTACCGACTCACTGTCCTCTCCTCCTATTTGCTGGGGGTCCTCCTCTTCTTTCTCCTTCTGTTCCCCTTCACCGACCCCTCCTATTACAGCCTCCCAGTCTGCACCCTCACCTCCTTTCCCAGTTCCTCCTGCCTCTCCTGATCCTTGTCCCACCCTCACATTTCTACTGTTGTCAAGAAGTAATTGAGGGTGTTTTTGCTTTTTTGACTTTTTTTTTTTTCCTCATTAGCGTTAAGAGTTAAGGTCTGTTGGGCCAACAGTGACGACTCTGTTGTCACAGAGAGGGGAGGAACTCTGTAGACCCGTTCCTCGGTCTGTAGACACTTTGTTTGTCTGTATTTATGTGGCACCAGTCCTGTAACTGGTTCTCATGGTGTGCAGACGTTAGAGTCGCGTTGCTGAGACTAAGCTGAGAATAAACTGGGACAGTCGATTTCCAAAGACAGCTAATGTGTCCTACACTGCCACACAGATACAGGATAGTGCAGCAGAACTGACATAACACAGATGAGCAAGTTCTCCTTAGAATGCTGGTACCACAGTATACTCTGTGATAAGGTACCACAGTATACTCTGTGATGGACTCCATTCGGTCTGACTCGTTTCCCGTGAGTCTGGTTTGCTGCACCTCATGTTTTCATTATTACGATGGCTGCAATCACCTCACTGACATCACAGGACAGGTTGGAAACAAACGTACTTCCTGCTCCTTTCACCTGGCTCGTTGTTTGTGAGAAACATGACTAATTTATATTTTCAACTAATAGTCCGTTGTATATTGCGTATATGCAGAGTGATTGCTATGTTGCTCACATCAGTTGCTAATTATTTTCACTTTCGTGCCAGTTTTCCACGGCAGGTTCCAGTTTGTAATCTAGTCTCTGTTTAAAATGAGATTTCTTAGACTTTCCTACATCGTATGTGTGCAGACTGAGTAGGACTCATTTAATTTAGCTTCAACTAAATAAAACACTTTGGGCATAATTTAAGAGAGAAGCAAGCAACGTGAACACAGCTTTACTACAAACAAGAGCTAGTCAGTGTTGCTGAAATTAGTCACCAGTACATGCCCAAAGGACAAAAGGTTTGTCGCTGTTTTAACCATCGTTCGCCATCAGCGGGCAGAAATACAAGCACTCAGGATTGTCGCTGTTGATGGCGCCCTCTTAAATAAACCAGATTATGTAAACCACTTATTTTTACATCATATTGAAGCCAAACAAATACATTCAGCAAAAACTGAATAAAACCCAAGTAAACAGGAAGCTTTGAGTAAATCTCAGTGACCTCAAGGTCAGAGGTCAGGTTCTCTAACACTCTTGTGAACACAAAAACTATATCATAACTAAGTCGTCTAGGATTTTCAAATTGATACAGTTGGTGCGTCTACTAAAAATACTGAAAGAGTTTGATTCTCAGTGAGCTTGACCTCAGGGTCGGAGGTTTGATAGCAAATGTGCATCTATAAGTAGCTCTGGCAGCAGCTGGTATTTTTAAAGAGAGTAGCATCTGTGACCAGTCAGTGACTAATAAGATGATAAGCCCCAACTGGGAAACTCCTGAATTGAACCCTGAATGGCACAATGTGCAATGTACAGAGGTACATTTCATTAAAGTGCAAAGTGGTTTAACTATTACCTGACCTGTGCATGATTAAGAATAATCACGAGAGAATAGTTACAGCAATCAAACTCAAGCTTTAGCTGTTTGCACCAGACTTCTGTGACACAACAGTGTGCCCTGACGCTTGTTCTTAGTGACAGACTGGTACAGTCGCCCAGTGTCTCTGCTTGCTTCATGTCCACTAGTAAACCAGTAACAGGTTAAAGCTAATGTGAGACTGGAGAAAACAAACAACTAAACAAAAACCCAGAAAACTTGAAGACACAAAGCTGCACTCTTACTGTGAAGACAAAGTAGATTGCTCTGACCTTCAGCAATAAGTCCTACGTATGGAAAAGCTTGTAGATTGATCTTCAGTCAGTGAAATATGCCATTTTTGTTCGTATCTAATTCCAAACATTTTTCATGTGGCGTGTTTTGTCTTGGCCTTACCTCCCTGAAGCTGTCAGTCGAGGGCAGCGAAGCACTTTGGGAAATGCAGAATGAACTGATTGTAAGGAACAAAGGACCTTTCAGTTCTGTTTATCATCCCGATGGCATCAGTCATCTGGTACTGAAAAATCATTTCCCTCTAACTTATCTCCTTGTCTGCTTCCTACTTTGACTCATAAGTGCTTGATTGCTCTGTTCAGTCCAGGCATGTAAAAAGCGACATGCACACCTGATATTCACTATTATAGAAAACTTGGAGCAGTGGTGAACCTTCCCAGAGTGGCCAGCCTACTAATATTAGACCAAGAGTGCATCAATGACTCACCCGGGAGGAAACAAAAGAACCCAGAACAACATCTAAAGAATTGCAGGCCTGACTTTCCTCAGTTCAGGTCAGTGTTCGTCATTGAAGAATACAAAAAGAGGAAAAAATGGCCTCTGTGGGAAAGTTCAGAGGTGGAAACGAGGGCTGACCTAAACAACCACAAATACTTCTGGGAAAATAGTTTGTGCACCTGTGAGACAAAAAGTCAAGCCTTTTGGAAGACTACCCTCTCAGTATATCAGGTGTAAAACTAACACTTAATTTCCTACAAATAACATCACGCCAACAGTCAAACATGGGTGGTGGTGGTGGTGTAACTGTCAGGGCTGCTTTGTTGCTTCAGAGTGAGCAACATGACCTGTAACGACGCTGTTGGTGGTCGAAAACCTTTCATTGTGTGTGAATTAAAACAATTTTGCATAGAAGAATGGGCTAAAATTCCTCCACAACAACGTGAACAACTCTGGTTGTGTACTTATTGCTCCCAGTACTACACAACCAGTTACAATATTTAGGAGGCACCACTAGACACACCGTCTGCCAGTTTCCATGTGGCTGTGTGGTGAAATATTTGACTACTTACCCCAGTTTATTTGTATAACTGCTGAATAGAAACAGTGCTGGCCTGTGCGTCAGTTTCACATTGATGTTATGATCCGCCCTGTTCCAAAACACAGCGCCTGAACTTTTTATTAATGTTGAATTGTGAGTTTTTTCTTACATTTTACTGAAAGGTCTAGAAGATTATATAATTATTTTATTTTCCGGTAATACAAAATAGTGTGCAGAGTCCAGTAGCCTCGTGAAGGAAGACTTAATTCAAATTGGATCCAGTCTGGTAATCAAGTCACACACTGTGCTGGGTGATTTACTCACGATCCTTTTAGTAATATCAATTTACAAGAGTCAATCCACAAACAATGCATGCCAGTCAATTCAGTTGCATTTACAGATAAGGGCAGGAACGATTGTCCCCAGCTTGTTAGTATTTGTTTTGGTCTTCACAACGAGCACTGTATGGTTTGGGCTGTCGTGTTGGAAGATGAAACAATGACCCAGGTCCAGTTTTGCTGCTGACTGCTTGAGTTGTGCTTTAACTCAAGCAGTCAGAAACATCCTTCTTCATGATTCCTTCCTTGACAAGATTCCCAGTTCCAGACACACTGAAGCAGCCCCGCAGCATGATGTTTGACTGCAGGGATGGTGTCCCTTGGGGTGTGTGGTCTTTGTGACCAGAGCGCTCCAATTTCATCTAATCTGGTCAAAGAGCATATTTGCAGCATGCACCATTTTTCTCAGGGTTCTCCTTCGATTACTTCAGTCTGGCTTTTTCTTGGTCTGCAGTCCTTTACTGATTCCAAGCTTGGCTAAGTCTAGAGTCCTGGCAGTTGTTCCGCGGTCTTGAGAACATCTTTTACTAGTTTCCTTTCCAGAGTCTTTGAAATGGTCTTTGAACCTCCTCGTCTACCGTGTTTTATTTGTGCGCTGTGTGGTTCTCCTTGAGTTTCTCGATCATACTTCTTATGCCAGTTTTGAAACCCAGTCATTACTTTGTATAGCCATCTCCTGCTTTGTGAGCATCAACCATTCTTCTCCTCAAGTCTTTCTTTTCATTTTGGTGTGATGTTTGACGACTCGAGCCCTCGCTAAAGTCTGTGTATAAGTCAGAAGATGACTCTCAGTTTTATAAGAAGTTAAAGCACATCTTTGCAGAGCGGGGCTTTGTGCAGGGGCCCAATAAAGTCAGTTTGTTAGGGGGATAACTACATTGAACTTTGATTCTGTTTTTATGTGCAAATAGAAGTAATATGTGCTTTCTAAAGAATTTAAAAATGCTATTTTGAAAATCCAATGCTTTGTCAAAAAAGACAAACTGAAAATATGTTTGTCCTCATCTGTGTGTCTCTATAAAATGACATTCTTTATGTAAATGTGTTGCCAACAACAGTGACAGACAGATATCTGAACAGTTAAAGCTGCACTCCACACCTCTGCAGAGTGAACATTAAGGCTAACAAGCCAGATGTTGAGTATTGAAAGGAAGGGTGTCAATGCAGAACATCCCATCCTGTGTTTAATATATTTCTAAAAGTAGATTCAATTCAGTTCAGTTTTATTTATATGGCTCCAAATCACAACAACAGTTGCCTCAAGGTGCTTTAAAGTTTAAGTCGTCAAGTTTGCTTGCTAACATTTTCTTTTGAAGATCCTGTATGATAGAGGCATGCAGTTTCCCTTCTGCCACAAACATGCCAGATGAGCCACTGCTTCTACAGCTAGTTTAACTTGATCGAACCCAGAGGATGAAAGTAACAGCCTGAGAGTTAGATACTTGATTATTTATTATTTTGGATGTATGGCTTTAATGCGTTCATTAGAAAAAATCTATAAAATCAAGTGTTTCATGTTTCTGTCGTTGACAGAAGAATGAGCTGCTACATGTAAACATGTCTGTCATTTCTAAACACGATGCGATACTTTGGGTAAGACCTTTGAATTATAGCTGAAAATCTATAACTTGACTGTTTGATTAAAATCCACTTGATTCACTGAAGTAAACAGAAGCAACATTACAAAAACTCTTGTCTAATTCTGGGCCTACCTCTATGCAGAAATAGGATTATTAATAATATATAATAAACTGTGAAACTTTCAGAATCTTAAGAAAAACTCAGCACAAATTTGGTCTTACTGGCTTGCACTACTTGAGCCCAGAGGATGTAAACATGTTCCAGTAATACCGGCATCATTAACAGACTGGTTCTTATATAGTGCTTTTCCACTCGACTGGAGCACAACATGCCTCATTCACACCAGCTCTAAAATTCAATTCAATCATTTATTGGAGAACAAATTGGTTTTCAGTGTCATGTCTAAGCATACAGACTGAGATGGCCCGGGAACGAACCACCAACCTTCCAGTTGGTGCATGACCTGACCTGAGATACAGAGTCACAGTTACACATGGGGGATCTATTTTACTGGGTTAAATCACTAGCATCTTAGTGCAAACACATAAACTGATTAAGACCAGGTTATGTTCAGAGTTAGGGTTTAAAATCAGGAAAAGCATGCAGTTATTTTAAAATTTACTTTTTGATTTAAGTGCTGTATAGATCGACTGCTGTAAGAATATATTTATATATGCAAACTGATAATCAGTACTCTCCTAATCCCGACTGAATGAATCCCAGATTTCCTGGCTTTACCCAAAATGAAAATGCAACCCATGAAATGAGGCGACACGTCCTGAAATAAAAGCTGAAACATGGTTTCTGCAACTGCTCAGTTATGTGGCCACTCACACATCAAATCAACAAATGCATACGCATGCTGGGGGCCGGTAGCATCAGTTATAGTTCTTTGTGAGCATGTGTAGTGTGAGTACAGATCCTGTCCTGGTTTGATTCACTGTCTTGCCTCTGACGTTACCTCACAGAGACTGGATATACCCTTCATACCAGGTGGAAGCAGCAGTTTCCATCTAATTATTCTCTCTGAGAGCAAATAGTTGTAGTATTTTCTCCTCGTCTTGGTTTGACTGCAAGTGTTTCACTTTCCTCCCACTGACATTAGCTTGAAGATGTGGGATTGATGATCAGACTGAAGCACTGGTTTGAGGCTTTTGTTTGTTTGTTTTTCTTTCTTGTTTTGGTTTGTTTGTTTTTTACTGTTGTTGGAGAAAAATACTTCCTCAGCCAATAGTGAGTATTTGCTACTGAAGATGCACAACCTGTACATGTGAAAGAATAGGTGGAAGGCAGAGTCTATTTTTGCTTAAACAGCTCCTTATTTTCATACAGAAATGCAAAGGAAGATTGTTTCACACGTGCATATGTGAAATCTGAGACATCTGCTGAATCCAAACTCCAGATATTTGTATCGAGCACTATATTTTGTAATCAGATGTATTTTGGTGACAGTGTACAGATATGTGCATGTATTTTATGCTCACTGTGTCCCACTTGTTTTACAGTTAGAGGCTACAGAACCATGTTTTAGTACAACAGTCTTTTACAGGAATTTTGCATTTACTGCAAAATATAAATTTGTAAATAAAGAATGTCGTTTTATAAAACTGCCAGCGTCTGTGCTTTTGTCTCTTAAACATTGACTGTTAAGTAATCTTGTTCTTTGTCGTTGGATCAAAGGGACTGTCTTGCTTTAAAAAAAGACAAAGTACTGTATCCTACACAGCGGTCCCTCGTTTATCGCGGGAGTTACGTTCTAAAAATAACATCCGATGGGTGAAATCCACGAAGTAGCCAACTTAATTCTTTACAATTATTATAGATGTTTTAAGGCTGTAAAACCCCTCACTACACACTTTATAGACTTTTCTCAGACAGGCACGAACATTTTCACACTTTTCTCTCTTGTTTAAACTCTCAACGTTCAAACCTTCGTAGAAACATAAGTCCAGTATTATAGAATGAAACCAAAGATCAAACCCTGTTTTCAGGTCCAGAAAATGGGAATAGAGAACTCAGCATTAATGAATCAATGGTACGGAAGTAGAGGTAGTAAGAAGAATGAGTTTTGTTTCACTTCATGCGCCTTATAATCTGGAAAATACGGTAATTCTACCTTCCTTTAGCATGTCTAGAAATCCAACGATCAGTAGATGACCTGCTCTACCTCCTGAGCTACTACAGCCACCCCGTCAAGGCAAAATCCGTTTCCTTGACAGGATATATTGAGATGTAGTGACAGCAGCAGCTGCTTCTATCCATGGTTTCATTTTTCCTGGTAGTACCCAAAAGCTCATGATGAAGCTCAGGTAAGAAAATGGGTGCACAGTTGTGTCAGTGTCCAAATATATATGGACCTGACTTTTGTTTTTTTACTTGTTTACTGAGTCACATTCCAAGTAGAGTTATTTAATGGACATGGACATAATGTGTCGACCACAGACGCTTTAATTTGAGGGTATCCACATTCAAAGTGGATGAAGAGTTTAGGAGTTTCATCAATCTGTAGAACAGAATCAGTCTGGTCCTTTGAATATGTGTATTTAATTTCTTTACACTCCAATCTGTGAAATGAGTCATGTTATTGTTCTGTAGTATGTCAGGTTGTTCTGGACAGTGTACGTTTGCATGGGATTAATGAAGACTGTCATTTTTAGACACTTCCACCAGAAAATTAAAAACGTTATTGTTTGGCTTTTTCAGTGTTTTATTTGATCCTGAGGAAATCGGTTTGGCTGAGATTAAAGTTATAGTTTTCACACAGCTGAATAAACGTCACACAGAAAACTGATTATCAGAAGTGTGAGACGGTCGAGAGTTTACTCCAGTGTCCTGATATATTTTAGATAGCAGGGAGCAGACGGCCGAGTTTATTAAACTCCACCGAGACAGCGGTGACGCTAATCAGAAGGCTAGACCGTCCCATTTCACAGCCTCGTGGCCTTATTGGTCTTCAAAGGACCCGGCCCACGTAGACCGCGAAGGCCGGGTCCTCTGAAGGATTGGGCCTAGGAATTCGGACACAGCACTAGTCCTCCTTTATCCTTGGTCCTTTACTGGTTCTTTGTTTACTGTGCTTCACACAGCCTGATGAGGAGAAGTGGTACAGAGTGAAAATGATGAACTAACGGTGTAAGTTTTATTTCGGAGTGCTGCGTTTTCTGTGATTGAGAGTTAATTGAAGGAGGAACAAAAGGTGCTGATAGGCATCTGATAGTGTGGCGCTGCATATTCTTCCCTTAATGTCGCTGTTTTCAATCTGTTAATTAAAGTCCTTAAACATGAAGTAGACTGCATCTACAATGAGTCAATACAGCTGTAAATGTGGCTAATTATCCATCTATTACCAATCAATAACAAAATGATAGCTTTTATTTTATGCATGCTTTAGTCAACCACTTACCCAGAGCACCTTCAATCTCAGAAAATTCCTTCTTCTCATTTAATAAAGTCTGTCATCCTTCCATGCCCTGGTAACTGGGCCTTCCAGAGCTGTATCATTTTGATCATATTTGGACCGGTCCTCTGCTCGCCTCGCCTCACGATCTCGCCACAGGCCAAATCGGTCTTCCTCAGCACACCAAAGATCCGGGTCACGCAGCACCAAATTTCTGTCCCACCCTGGGCGCTATGGTCAGTCTTTCCTCGAGTTTTCAACTGCAAACAAATTGTCAGACAGAGCGGGCTCATCAGGAGCTGGAGGCTGCTCTCCGTTGTGTTGCATCCACCAACTCAGACCATCTGGAGTGAGCAGCTCTGCTGGATAGAGTATACCCGCAACAGCCTCACCTCTTCAGCAACAGATCATCTCCCTTCGAGGCCTCCCTTGGTTTCCAACCACTTCTGTTCCCTGCCAAAGAAGGTGAGCACATAGTACCATCTGTCCAGCACCATCTTTGCATGGTGCTGGACAGATGGTGATGCTGTTTCCCAGGGACAGCTCAGGGAGACCACGGCTTATCATTGAACAGAATCGATGGTGGTACCCTCTTCAAACCCAGCTTACAGGATCTGGTGTCTGCAGCTGATATAAAACCCGTAACTAGCCAGTTGCAGTCTTACACGACTCTCTGCTGCTTCTCTCCTCCGGTTATCCCCCGAAGATCCCATCCCCTTTGCAGTCTGTCTGCCCCTAAACAAGCAAAAACCAAACTAATGAGTTAAACATAAAATATCACAAAGAAAGAACAATCCAGTATCCACATCTGCACCAAAGAGTCCTCTCAGGATGAGGTCCAAAGTCCTGATGGTTAGTCAGGACAAAATGTCCTGAAGCTGGCCCAAGCCCTGGTGGAAGTCAGGAGGCTTCAGGGGTTTGCTGATAAGAGGGTAAACAGACTCTTCACTCTCTGGCAACGGCGGCCAGAGAAAGACAAGCTGTGAGTGGTCTACCCTCCCAAACACTGGGAGAGGCAGGGGGGTTCATGCAGCGAAGGGAAAAAATGCCCTTTCTTTTTTCAGTAGGTATCAGCTGAGTATTACAAACCCTCTTCTGTCTTCCAGCTTGGACTGAGGCGAGCTGAACCAGAGGACTTTGTTCAGTGGTCAGACCTGACGTGAAGCTATTTTACTGGATTGAAATCTGTGTTGTTGTTTATATTTGGATGCAGCAGTCTAAAACCAGACTTGGTTTGGGTTTCAGGTTCTGTTGACAGCAGAAAACCTGGAAGGGGGCTGGGGGCGGGACCTGGAATTGTAGCCCTTCCAGCTTTTGCTGGACAGCCTCTCCAAGCAGCAAAAGGGCTGTCCTACCAGCAGGAGGGAAAGGACAGTTTTCTGTTGTGTTTCTTAAATTAAAGAACTTTGTGGCATCACGGACACAGTTATTTCCATAGCAACAACATCACATGGTGTTAAACAAACAGTACAAATGCACTTTAATTATAATTACAGCTGATTTCACAATAAAGCTCATTTTTGGAAGCTTGTTTCAGCTCCTAAACAGTTATTTACAGATTTCATTTAAAAATAGGATCCGTTAGGGAAGTCTTTACATTGCACCACACCTTTCAATTCTTTAGTCACATAACTCCAACTGACAAGTCAACCCTGAAAATCTTGTGTTGAAGCAGGAAGGAAAGATCCTGCAGAGTGAAGAAGCACCATCAGAGAAAGTTTCCTAGTGTGTGTAGACTAAAGTGCACAGCTACAAACAGTCCTGTTAGTCCACATCTCTGTTGTCTTACTTGAACACATTTTGATACACTGAGAGCCAGAGATGGGCAGTAACGCGTTACTTGTAACGCGTTACTGTAATCTGATTACTTTTTTCAAGTAACGAGTAAAGTAAGGGATTACTATTGCAAAATCGGTAATTAGATTACCGTTACTTTCCCGTAGGAACGCTGCGTTACTGCGTTACTAAAACCGTGATTTTTTTTGCGAGAATGTCTCATGACAGTGACGTAAGCGAGTGCGACGTTAGTGACAACAGCTGTGTGCAGATCAACAATGGATCACATATCGATTGTGGGAGAGAGTATGAGCGTGCAGCGTTTAAAGCGTGGAAGTACTGACCTTACTTTGAGTTTGATTCCATAAAAAGTGACAAAAACTTTAGTGTCCATCGTGCGTGGGAAGAAAACTTTTTACAGCGAAAAAAAACCCTAAACTTCCAAGCAAGCACCGAGTAACTACGACGTAATGGGAAACTCACAGAGAAACTCGCGGATTCTTCAACTGACCGCTGCACACCTGCACCAGGGTAAACCTCCGCCTACCCCACTCCTGCTTTACAGGTGAAAATAGAGCAACAGGACCGCTGAGTCTTTGACTTTATTTATTTTCTGCTGTGTTTTACTTGCATCTATTTGAAAGAGTGAGTGTAAACACAAAAAATATTTTATTTTATGTGCTGGAATGTGCAGAAAATAGGTTTAAATATTAAACTAATTTATTCAAGTCAGAGAATGTTGCATATAATTAAATTTTTGCTTGATGCATAAAGTTAAAAGATTAAAACTAATAAAACAAGTTTTAAAAAGAGACTTTTCCATTTGATTACATTTTGTATGATGGATTATGCAGAAAAAGTAGAATTGGGCTGTAAGATCTATCGCTTTATCACCTATTCAGGTTGTAAATCGTGTTTTTAAAAAGTAACTAAGTAACTAAGTAATTAATTACTTTTGAAAATAAGTAATCAGTAAAGTAACGGGATTACTTTTTGGGGGGAGTAATCCGTAATTAGTTACTGATTACTTTTTTCAAGTAACTTGACCAACACTGCTGAGAGCACTGGACTCTAAGAATGCAGTGGTCCCTCGCTATAACACGGTTCACCTTTTACGGTTTTGCTGTTTCGCGAATGTTTTTGTGTAATTTTGCCTGTTTTTTCTTTTTTTGAACAGCACATTGTGTTCTGCGTCCAGACCGCTGTCAATCAATCTTGTGCCGTGTCTCCTGTACAGTACAGAAATTTACATAAATCTTCTATCCTAGCAGTGTGACTCTGAAGTGCGGTACTGTATGTTTGTATGTTTTCTCCCCAACAAACACAACGAAATGTTTTGCACCACAAAGGCACCTGCGGTAGCATCCAGGAGGCAGAGGAAGATGCCAACCATCGCACAAAAAGTTGGACTTCTGGACATGCTAAAGGAAGGTAGATTTACCATATTTTCTGGATTATAAGGCGCATTAAGTGAAACAAAGCAATCGGATAAGTCAAACTTATGGCAGTCTTCATGTAGGTAACTAGTTAATGCAGCAGGATGAGTGCAGAAAGGAAGCAAGCTCTGATGCAGGATACAGGTCAACCAGCTTGTTCTGTCTACAGTTCCTTCGTCTTTGCAGACTACTCTTTATGTTTTGGTTTTATTTATTTATTTTTATTATATTTTTTTTCCATTCTTGTCCCACAGTAGCACTGGAGTATTTATGCCAAATATCTTTAGATGAGATACCAACCTCAAGCTGATAGCTAAAAGATGTATTCTTTACTTGTAATTTACCCAAAATATATGTACGGTATATACCTTCTAATGGTAATACATAGTGATTTTTAATTATGGTCAATTGTTGATTAGTGGTTTTGGAGCTTGACTCACACAGTGGAGAAAAAGTTGTCTGTGTCTTGAACACTAGGTCTCTGAATTTTGGATAATAAAACAGAACATAGATAGAAAACCTAATTTAGATTACATCACATCTGTTTACATTAAGTAAGCAGTTTCCAATATCCAAATGTATTATCTCCTTATTTGCTCTTTTGTGTAGTACAGAAAAAAAAAGAAATTGTGGCTACTGCAGCTTCAGGTGCATTAATATTCCCTCCTCACATCTCTGTCTTTAGAGGTGCGTCCAACACATTATAGACTCTGAAGCAGGCAACTTGATTTATGTCAGACTCACAGGGCTCCAATAGTGAACCCCCAGCCATTCTCTACTTCCTAACCCTCTCTCCCAGACACACACAACCAGAGCCTTCTCCATCTAAAAGGTCCTATTTAAAGCACAAGTCTCCATTTTACTGCCCTGGCATTATTAGCATGGAGGAGAGTGCTGTTGTTTTCATGTAGGTAAAGAAAATTTGTGCTGAACTAAGTATCCTCTTTGTGTCCAAGCGTTGTGTGATGCATTGACAGACCTCTCTGCACTGAATCATATCTGTCATTAATCTCTGTCTCTCTTCCACAGCATGTCTTTATCCTGTCTTCTTTCTCTCACCCCAACCGGTTGCAGCAGATGGCCCCGCCCCTCCCTGAGCCTGGTTCTGTCGGAGGTTTCTTCCTGTTAAAAGGGAGTTTTTCCTTCCCACTGTCGCCAAAGTGCTTGCTCATAGGGGGTCATGTGATTGTTGGGTTTTTCTCTGTATGTATTATTGTAGGATCTACCTTACAGTATAAAGCACCTTGAGGTGAATGTTGTTGTGTAAGTAAAACAGAATTGAGCTGCATGATGTCAGCATTGCCACATTATAATTAAGAATAAATAAATGAGAATTATTATTTAATTATCAACAAACTCACATGCACATTAAAATACATGAATAAACGCATGGAACTCTATGGAATCAAATTTGATTTCACAGGTTGGATTCACTCAGAGCCAGTTCACACAACAGGCATCTCAGCACATTTACATTGTAAAGTCAGGACCTCACAGCTCCATAGAATGAAAACAATTAACTTCTTATGAGCAAGCCCTCAGTAAAAGTAGGTAAAACGCTCTCTTTGCACAGAAGGAAAGTTTCAGAAGAACTGAAAAGGAAAGATAAGACAATCATAAACACTAAACATGTTGAAAGGCAAGAGACATCATGGAAGCCATGAGTGGCATACATGTTAATGTGTTATCAAAATCATACTGAAAGGTTTCAGAAGGTGGAATATATAGAAGAGAAGACAGAATATGTTTGATGCTTTTCTAGAAAGAATATTTATTCAAACTATCATTTAATCTCCATTTGAGATAAGTGTCACGATTTTATCTCTGTATATGAACGAGTTTGGATGCATCAGCACATACATATCTGTCTGCTTGTCCAAATGGCAGAGTACCAACTATGTCCACAGATGGAACTTATGAAAACCATATGACATACTCTGAAAAAGAAATCAGTTTGCTATTCCTCCCCCAACTCTGACATACACATTCACAGGGTTCCCTCTCACCCCTCCCCTTTCAATAACATATTAATCTCCCTTTAACTCCCTCCCTCTTTGCCCTTCTCCTCGTCCTGCTTGTTGCTATAACTCCCTCCTTCTTACTCCTATTTCCTCTTCTCTCCTCCCTCTCTGCTTCCTGAAGTCTTGAGCCTGCAAACACTCCAGTGCTGATCTGTTTCAGCAGTATAGAGTGAAGACCACAGAGGAAAAGAAGTTAAAATTCAGGGAGGAAATTTCAGACCAAGACTAAAACATCACATTAAGAAAAAATCTTTTAAAGGCAGACGATAAAAGTGTAAAGAAAATCAGGGTGAGAGGCAAGCAGAGAGAGGATCTATAAAGCCGGTTTAAAATAAAGAATGGGCTCCCCGGTGAGCAGTGCTTTCCTCTTAACCTCCCTGCTGGCTTTGCTTTTTGGATGTTCTTCAGTCTTGGCCCAGACCCTGAGACAAAGAGATGCACTCTGTAACACAGATGGCTGCTTTGTTGTCTATTTTCAACCCAAAACCTTTTTGGAGTCATGGAGGGCCTGCAAAGAAAAAGGTGGCGACCTGGCCACCATCAAGCGGAAGGTGGACGCAACCGCTATTGCCACTCTCTTTTCCACTGTGGATCTGCGCCACTCACGCACTACTGTCCAAGTATGGATTGGCCTTCAGCGCCAGCCTCGCCAGTGCAATGCCACGCACCCGCTGCGAGGTTTCTCTTGGACTATCGGTGACCAGGACACAGAGTACACCGACTGGCAGAACCCGGACTCCCCTGACTCGTGTTCAGTGCCTCGCTGTGTGTTTATGGGCTACAGCACTGAAGACCAGGATCATAATTTTAAATGGATAGACAGTGCTTGTGCAGTCTCTGCAGATGGGTATCTGTGCCATTATGCCTACGCAGGCATGTGCCCTCCCCTGTGGAGTGAGGGAGAAGGCAATGTTACCTACACCACACCGTTTAACCTTCTGAGCGCACTGCTGACTCATGTACCCGTTGGATCTGTTGCTACCGTACGCTGTCCTTCAGGCGCCAAAGAAGAGGTTTCATGTATGACGAGGGAAGATGGCTCAGTGGGATGGACCAAAGAAACTCCTCTTTGTTCTCATTCCTCTATATCACACGACCTATGTGACCAGGATAATGGTGGATGTGGGCATTTCTGCATGGCAGCTGGTGCTCATGTCTACTGTGAATGTGCTGATGGATACACGCTTGCACCAGATGAACGCACTTGCCTCGATGTAGACGAGTGCCTCGGAGGTCCTTGCGAGCAGATCTGTGTGAACACCGTGGGGACATTTGAATGTCAGTGTCACGAGGGCTATGATATAAACGATGGGGGTGAGTGTGAGGATATTGACGAGTGTATAAATGACCCATGTGAACATGCTTGTGAGAACACCCCAGGCTCTCATATCTGCCACTGCCATCTGGGCTATTCCGTAGTGCCTGAGCATCCCAGGCAATGCCAGGATATCAATGAGTGCGAGATTCCTGGAACATGCGAGCAGATGTGTGTGAATTATGAAGGCGGTTTTGAGTGCTATTGCAGTGAAGGCTTTGAACTCATGTCTGATAACTATTCATGTGAGAAGAGAGAGGAAGGAGACGACCAATATGCTGTCACTCCTCCTTCTCTTTGGGTCACAGGCCAGGCTGGACCTCTGTGGGACTATGGCTGGAACCCAGAGCAGCGCCACACTGACTGGCCTACACAGGAGGAGGAGTCTCTGGACTGGCTGACAGAGTCCACCAGAGTTTTGAATTCTGATGTAATTTGGGCCACCAGTCCCCCACTGGTGCTGGTTCCCCTGACACAGGGAACTGATAAAGATGAAGAAGAAGCTGTAGACAGAGCTGACTGGTCAAACGGTGATCAGAGATTTCAGACTGAGCTGAAGGTTTTGTCAGCAACTGCCTCCAATACTCCTCATGTCCTTAGCTCCAGTGCTACCCCAGACCCGTACAAGGAAGATGAGGGTGAAGCTACTACAGCTCTTCCCTTATACCCCACCTCAACAGTAGAAGGAGCTTGGAACTGGGGGGCGGATCTCGTTACTTCAAGCAAGATTCCACAGGGTTCTGTCACAGACATGCCTGAAGAGTCCAGTTACCACAAAGAGCCAGAAGGAGAAACACAGACGAATCTCCTCAGGGAAAACTTTCAGTTCACAGAGGCGGAGTTAAGCAAAGAGGAAATGACCTTTGTGGAATCTACCCCCAGTCAAAACCTGGCCTTTCCCACCAGGCTGGCTTCTTCCCAGCCGCCCCTAACAGAGGACGAGGAAGGTGACGACAGCTCGGATTCTGTCCAGACAAAGGGGAGCACTTGGCTCATGGTGGGACTCTTCATACCCATCTGCATCTTCATTGCCATAATGGTGGCACTCGGTTTTGTCTACTGCAACCGCTATAGAGTTACGGCACACGATAAGAATGCCGCTGACTGCTACCACTGGATCTCAGGGTCTCATGAGAAACAGGGAGCTCCTGACCCCTCAGCAGGGGCGCAGAGCTGTGTTTAAAACTGTGAAGACGTTTACATAAACAAACCCTGTGTCAGAGGGAAAGAACGGTGACGAATGCATCTGGTCCCTCTGACTCTGGGACACATTTAAATAACTCTTGAATCTAAACTCATAGTGACAGGAGGGAAAGTACAGAGAAAGTCTTTTTGTGAATATGTTTTCTATGTGGTACAGAACACACACACACACACACACACACACGCACACACACACACCGTCCTGATTATTGACATGTTTATTCGTTTCAGCATGTCCCAGATGAAGTAATTCCTGCTTATAAAGGTAACAGAGGTTTTTGTTTTGTAATGGAATTTGACTCAGTTTCACATCTCTGCTCATAACTGTTACTGTTACCTGTGTTTTATAAGTGTGGTTGCCTCAGTCAGCAATGAATGAAGGGAAACTACATAAATGTCCAGAAGCAGACACAATTTACAGAAAAATGCTGAACACAAGTTCGCTGTGTTGGAGCAGAATTGTGGAGCTGCGATTGAACAAAACCCTCTTTCATGCTTGTTTCTTGTTAGCATTTTAAAAATATAATGCTTGTAATAGTTCATTGAAATAATGTCACACTCCATAAACCCTGTGACTGTTACACAGAGAGTGGCTGTAGCAGCTGTTTTGTGACACTGGCCTTGTTTGTGAAATGGCCATCAGTCACCCTTTGTACTGCTAATTCCTGAATGCACTAAAGAAATCATTTCTGGCCACCTTGGATGAAATCCAGCTGTGTACAGACTGCTTTCAGTGCAGCTGCCGATGGAGCTTCGATTTTTAAATTCCCAAATGACATTGAGATTTCAAGGGATTTGTATCCTGCGTTCAAAACTGACTACTAACACGGGAGGAAAGAAGATTGTATAGAGTACTAAAAATACTAATAAAGATAATACTAGTAATCGACTCAAACTAATGAAATGTGGTATGATTTTTATAGCTAAATCTGTTCATTCATTCGTTTTTATTTATAAACAGTGCTAAATCACAACAACAGTCACCTCGACATTATCTGATGTTCACTTGTCAGACTCAGAGAAAGTACGTGTACACATACATGGAATTGGGCTCTTACCTACTATATACAGAAGGATTAACTATGAATGCATATATATGAGAGAAAGATGTACAACAGAATAAAAATAATATGTACAGTATGCTGTGATACAGCAGCAGGTGTGGTGTGTTTAAATACAGTGTTCATCAGCGTGACAGCCTGCGGAGAGAAACTGTAGATGTCTGCTTATGTTGGTGTACAGTGCTCTGTACCAGAAGGGAGGAGAACAGGTTGTGTTAAGAATTTGTAAGTTAAAGTGTTGAGTTTGAAAGTTTATTGGAAATAACAGTTCAGTTAGAGGAGAGCTTTCTTTGAGCAGTGGCAATCACGTCACCTCAGACAGGAAGTGGCATCTGTTAAATGCATTTGAACACTCAAAGCTGCTGAGCAGATTAAATATGCAGCAAGGGTTTCCATTTATTTTAGTCATTGCTGTGATATTCTTGTCATTTACTACTGTATTCAAAATCCTAGAAGTATTTGCTGTCATTAGCTCAGAAAAGGGGAAAAAGGATGCTGTGATTGGAAAAGTAACTATTATCAGCAGAGTCCTTCCTTAGAATGTGTTTTTACAGGAAATACAACAGGATGATTCAGGACCTCACATTGTGCCTGTACTGACTAATAGAGTCTACTGATTAAAACCAGCTGATGTATTTGCTTGGCTCTCAGAGGGGGTCTCTTCTCTCACTGTCTGTCCAATTATCAAAATCACCGTCTTTTCTGCAGGTCTCAGTATACAGACACAATCTACTCACTTCTTACAACTCTGATGTATATGATAAATAAAAGCAGTCATAGTTTGTCCATTATTTAGCATGAATATAACACGGTGTACACATTTGCTGCAAGGATCTGGGAACATGTTGCTGTCTCTACAAAGAAGCAGAGAGACAATCAGAGAGCTATGCAACCCTCAGGTTAGCTCCTTCCCTTCTGTAAACACAAAGCTGAGGGTTCCAGCTGTTATTCACATTGTAGTACTGGGAGGCCAAATGCTCTGCAGCTTAAGAAAACACCAGCAAATAGAAAAATGCTGTACAAGCACACAAAACGCACAGAAAACAAATGCTCACCCTTAATAATCAGCTGTGTGGATAAGCCATGTATATGTAACACATAGGGACACTAAAGCAGTCGTGCCAGAATGTCCTGCTAAAGATTCTTTAAAATACAAGGGAGCAAGCGAGTCAGACACCCAGGGCACAGAGAGGAAGCAGGTCTGATCAGAAACAGTTTATTACGGCCTGGGAGCACAAATATTAAAAAAAACAAAAACAAAAACCTCTTAAAATGTACGTAATAAAATGTACTCTACTAAAACTAAATCTACTAAAACTAAATAAAACAATTCTAAAACCCGTAAAACTACCATTTTCTACATTCACTAAAAACCCCTGCTATAATTATGCCACATGTTCATTATGGGTCCATCAGCAGGCCAGGAATTCCAGCTTTAGAGCAGAGTCCACGCCAGCCCCGTCTTCGGCAGACAAGGAAGCGCCTCCCATCTTCTTGTCCTTCCACGGGCCCATCATATCCCAGCCCAGCTTGCGTTCTGCACCCGAATCCATCATGCGACCACCGCCACAGCTCCCCGTGCGTCGGTGTCCTGTGAAATAACAAATAGGGGCCAGAACAATGTTCCCAGAAGCGGCCCTGGCTCATGGCCATGACGACCCTCTCCCAATCCAGCTGCACCCAGTAAACAACAGTAGAGACCCTAAACCTCTGCCCTGCTGCCAATCACACGCGCTGTCTCCTACTGTTGCTGTTGCTGTTCCATGAGGTCAGGACTGGGTCGCCGTGTCACGCTGGCCATCTCACATTCACCTTCCAGTCTGGGGCCTTTTTTGTTTTCTTCAGTGCTCAGCTAGCCTGCTTTTAAAAGGTCTTTACACAGCTGATAGGCCACCTCTGGACACACCCCTGCCTCAGCAGGTGGTCCCTATCAGCTAATTTGTCCCATGTGCAGCCAGTCCACAGTGGATAAAAACCATGTCACATAAAACACTAAAAACCATGCAATAGAAACAGAATAAAACCATGCAAATAAAACGACACTCATAAATAAACACTAAAAATCAGAATAAAAACAATATACAAGATAAATACAAATTTCCACTGTGTGACACATATACAAGCATTGGCATATTTTGAGAGGCCTGGTTTGATTTTCATGATGATAATGAAATATTAGTATTTATTGATTTAATGCAGTAACATCCCTGTTTTACAGGCAGGGGATTCAAAGATCCCATGGGAATGCCGATTGATTCGGGTTTCTCCTTGATGACAGAGAGCCACCGGATCACCTCCTGACACAAAGGAGCAGCTCTGAGTTTTCACTGTGGTGTACACCGTCCACTGCTTCTTTCATTGCAGCCGAGTACACTTGTGTGGAGGCATGTGACCCAACACCTGGACAATTGCTTCGATTTCAGGAGCACTTTGGAGCTGAACCTGACTGGATACTAACTTATGTGACCAAAGCGAGCTAACAGGCTACAAAACAGTGGATGAAGTAAAGCAATTTCAAACATCCCATAGACATTTTCCTGAATTATCAGTTGTGTTTCTATGTTGTTGTTGTTAAAAACCCAGTGAAGTGTTCACTAATGTTTTGTGATTATCTTATTTATATTTTTTTTTAATGAAGAAACTTCAGTATATTTAAGTTGAGCTATCCTATGACTCCAACTGCTTTCTTTCTTGAACTAAGACGTTAGAGCCATGCTTGGGGTAGGATGGCCCATCCACAGACCCCAAAAGACCTGAAGCCCGACACCTTAATGACAACTGTGGCCAAAGTCTCAGAGAACCAGAGGCAACGAGTAGCCGACCCAGTCAGAGCCAGGGGCCGAGAACAGGTCCACAGGGCACTAAGTAGGGTGTGGATACTGGCCAGTGCCCAGAGGGGCAACCCCCACCCTCCATAACCATGTTCCAAAGGAGCCACGGTTCAGCCAGACCCAGGCCCAGCCACGCACACACCCAGACATCTGCACACACACCCAGGCTATTCACTAACTGCACAGGAGAATGTTTTTTCTTTCTTTTGTAAGTTGGTGTTGTTTCTACAAATTAGATTACAGTCGGTTGGACGCGTCAGGCATGTGAACTCTTATTAGTCCCTGTAGTGTTTACTTAATTAGCAATGCTCATTGTTTCTACCACAAAATCTGAGTCTGTCAAAGTTTTAAGTGTATTATAAGACTGTGACACAAACCATGTAGCAGTATGACTCAGACCAAGGAGTGCTGATATATATCAATTTTAATAGAAGACCTGAAAAAAAAAACCCTCTAATAACACTTTGTTTTAAAGAATTAACTCATACAGTGCACTTTACTACGTGACAGTCGTTGTTCTTGTGTAGAACACTCCTGTGCTTTATTTAAAAGCAGGTCCTAATGATATCATGGCTTGGTTTTGAGTATTAACTAACAAAACGATCAAATTCTTTATTTTTTAACATTAACATAAACCACTTTTGCTAAGAAGTCAAATGACACATTAGGCATGAAGCATACTACAGTTTTAAGTGGAAGAAACACTTTTTTATTACATTGATAAAATAGATTTTAAGTTATAATCAAATATGTTGTGGTCACCAGTAGCATGCATCCTCCACATTCCCAGTCCTAATGGGTCAAATCCATGATGTGCACTTCCTTTAATGGGTCTCATGAGCTCTGAGATTCTTAGTTAGTGTATAATTAGGTTTTTATTACGTGGATTCGCAGCATATATTTGTGATAGACTCACATTTAAATTGAATAGTCTTATGTTTATGTGCTGATCATCTTGCAGCTGTTGCTCTAGATTGCTTCCAAAAAAGCTTTCAACCAACAAACATGAGTTAATAATGGCTACCTGGGTGGTTCAAGCCTCATTTCCTTATTAGTGCGAAACATCAAAACAGTCAGCACATGTAGCTCGGAAAGAAAGAAATATAGTGGGAAAGATCTCCACATCTGGAAATGCTATCACTTGCTTTTGCATGGAGTCCTCTTCCATGAAGACTTGATGTTATCTGCAGGTCAGTGCACTCTGAACTGGTTACTGTTTGTATAAATTCTACCATTAAGAATGTCTCTTTGCTCTGCAGAAAGCTTTGTTGGCAATGTAGTCAACATTTCAGAAACCACGAGGTGTCTGAAAAAATGTGACATTGAAATACTTGAGCCAGATGATATAAATGATCACCATCCTCTAATATCTCCAGAAGTTGATTCTGTTCATCTGGACGTTTTCAGTGGGACAAACGTTTCGTCACTCATCCAGGTGACTTCTTCAGTCTCAGCTGACTGCAGGTTTCCCCAAAAACCCCAAAACACGCTGCACCAAAAATGGGTTCGCCCCAAGGATCGGGTCCCCCGACACAAAAAGAGTAACATAGTGTAGCTGTTAAGTGCAGGAGGATTGTCAGGATTTATACATCGGGGAAACCAAACAACTTCTGGCAAAGCGGATGGCACAACACAGAAGAGCCACCTTGTCAGGTCAGGACTCTGCAGTCTGTTTACACCTACAGGCCAGTGACACTCTTTCAATGATGAGGATGTAACATCCTGGACAGGGAGGAACGCTGGTTTGAGGGCGGAGTCAAGGAGGCCATTTACGTGAAAAGGGAAAGACCATCTCTGAATCATGGAGGGGGCCTAAGGTTACATCTGTCACCATCTTACAATGCTGTGATTGCAGCCATTCCCCAACTCTCTGTGAATGGGACTCATGGCCACTGATCAGTGGTTGTTGATTAATGGTCATGACCTCCCAGCCCATTGTTCCTTCAGTGGGCTGGTTTCAGTCGTTATGCAAATGTTCTGTTTATAAGATTGAAACCTGCAGTCAGCTGAGACTGAAGAAGTCACCCGAATCAGTGACGAAATGTTTCTCCCACTGAAAACGTCCGGATGACTGAGCATGCATCAAGATATCCTCTAATATCTTCAGGCAAAAACAAACATATCATTGAAGAAGTTGCTTCTTCAAAAGATGGACAGAATACTTTGAGGTTCTTGAAATCTACTGAGAAATGTTGATTGACATATGAGGAAATTAGACTGCGCAACTTTAGTCAATTTGGTCCTCTGTGTTCACTCTGCTTTTACTATCAGCCAAGAATGAACCGAACACAGGCTAACAACCCCCATGAACAAGATGAAGACTAAATATGTTTGATAAAATAACATTAAGAGAACAGAATTTGTAATTAGTTTGGTGGTACTCAGTAGTATTACGTGTTTGCTAACAGGATTGCCCAAGCCTGGTCATCAGGAACAAATTCATTTGATTGATGCGTGCCGATGACAGAGTCTTGTTTAACTTCTTACAATTAAAAAATGCATCTCAAACATCTGTGCTGCTATATCTCTTGGCACAGATTGTGTATGCTATTAACTTCCAGTAACTATTACAAGCCTCTGTGATTCACCATTGCTGTTTATTGGAGTCAGCGGAGATGATTCACCTCTGACCTACTGGCTGGCTAATATGTACTGACCTACACAGTGGAACACTTGGAAACAACAAGACAACTTTGATGAACAGATATCATATTTATGAGATAAATTTGGTTTAGCTAGGGTCTCAACTTTATTTAATCTAGGTGGGGGGGTTTAGCTCATTTCTGGGTGTGCTGAAAATGAATCAAAGCACCCCAAAGATTTCTTACTTTTTTTGACAATATTGCTGTTTGTGTGACACACTAGTAAAAATATAAAAACTATTCTTGGTACTTGTACTTGGTTCAGACATAATAATGTGACTAGAATAGTGCATTTTCACAAGTCACTTCAGACCTTTCTGATTTCTCTCGTTTTTTTTGGGTTTTTTTTAACATTTGAAAAAGTATGTTTACTTTTCAGATGTTACCGTCCAGTTTTTTTAATGTACAAGTTAAGAGAAGAGAGAAAGAGTTCTTTATGGAGCTGATGAATGCTGAAAATAAGAGATGAGGGATAACAGATGGAGGATAGTAAACCAGAGAGTGGAGTACATTACTAAAGAGGATGAAGAGGATGAAGAATAGAAAAGACCAGATAACATACCTGTGGACAGACAGTGGACTTTTTGACTGGATTGTTTAACACAGTCTTGGAAAATGGAAGGATGTCTGAGGAATACTGAAGTGTGCTAGTGCCGAGCTATAGTAACTACACAGGCATAAAGCTGATGGATGTAGTTGAAGCGAGGGTGAGAAGAGCGGGAGTGATCAGCAGCAGCTTCATGCTCAGAAGACAAAGATTGCTTTGGGACTGTTGATAAATATAGAAAAGGCCAGAAACAGTTCCACTGTGTTGTGTCTTTGTCCTGGTCAGCTTGGATTGTGACAGGGAAACAAACCAAAGATACTTGGACCACTCTCTGCAACTGTTTCAGCTTTGTTTTGGGACTGTACTGCATTAGACTGACATAGCAAAATGCACCAAGCATTGTTTCTGACACAAGGCACAACATGTCTTTGTGACCAAGCTGATAACCAAACATTACAGAGCAGAGATCGGCCACTTCCAGCCACTAAGATAGCACAGCGCTGCTGTCACACTGACAGCCACTAATCGAAACAGACTGTGGCGCACCTCCAAACCAGCGTACTTTATGGGAGTTCTACAGGTTGTAAGGTGAGATAATATTTAGCCGAGGGTGGAAGAGACTTGTGGTGGGAGTTCTGGAGGTGTATCAGCCCAACTGTGGGAGAAATCCAGATGTTTGCCATGCAAAAACTCAGGCAGTCATTAATAACAAGTTTAAATTGGTCAGTCTAGGGCCTCCTTTGGAACCCCACCTCCTGTTCCCATAACTTCCTTTCACATTTTCTTTCTGGGAGGCAATGTTTAACCAAGCCATTCCCTAAGTCAAGAGTGCTACAACCCACTTAAAAACCACAGGCTCTCGTGGGACTCACCCAAACTTAACTCTTCGCTCTAATCGTGATAAAAAGAAAGCATCCTAATACATACCAGCCCTCATGGCCTCACAAAAGGGCGAGGTTTGCCATCAGATCTTTTTCAAACTATGTGTTTGTTTGTTTTTAAATATTATTTTTATACCACTAGGTCAAGACAGCCATACCCCAAGGCATTCTCACGCTCCAACTGAACCTTCCAAAAATATAACAGGAAGTAGTGCGTTAGTCATGAAGACAGGGGTTAGTGAAAGGCAAGTAGAAGGTTGGTGAAACAGTGGGTCTAAAGGATTTTATTGCCATATTTGTCAGCGTGCGTATCCCTCCATGCAGCATGCAGCAGTGCTTTCTCACCACTGCTGTACTTTTAGCAGTCTTCCGGATCCAGTTCCAGTTGTATAAATAACAGCAAAAGTAACTAGAAACCAGAATTGCACTGATGAATACCTGGTAGGCAAAACCTCCTTCTTGACCAATTGTTGCTTTGTATATTTCATGACCATGCACACCTCTGTACGAGGAGAATAAGAGTGTCTAAAGTTTTGTAGTAGCGTCTAAGGTCTTTTCCAGACCGCACAGCGATGTATGCCGACCTATATTCACTGTGTGTGTAGTGGTAATTCAATTCAATTCAAGTTTATTTATATAGCGACAAATCACAACAACAGTCGCCTCAAGGTGCTTTATATTGTCCAGTAGATCGCACAATAATAGGGATAGGGTAGGTAGTAGTTTCTGTTACATAGGTAGTCCCTATGTTGCAGAAACATGTGTTTATTTATTGGAAAGAGGTCGTTTCTACATTGCTTAGCACTATATTTTACCTGTCTTTTAGCCCTTACAGACAGGGGTTGTGTTGTGCTGATGGGCCAACATTACACCAAGAAAAAGGATGAAATGTTTTTACACTGAAATGATGTAGCACCTCTGTTAAACCGTCATCTAACGTTGCTTTAAAAAGAAAACATTCCTACATTATCCTATAATAGAATATAGTGAAGAAAACAAATTAAGAAAAACATGGAAACACTGCTAAAATTCAATGTGTGGGCTAAAAATAATCCAGACAAATCTATAACCTATTTTAAAACCTTAAAACACTGAAGATGGTAGAACACCATAAACTTAATCAATGACAAGAATACTTTTGTATCTTGATATATTTTAAAACACATTCAATCACACATTCATGTTTCACAGCAGCTGTAGCTGAAGAAGACGCCCGTGCAGAATAATAAAAAGGAAAGGGGCCAGCTGGACTGCAGAGTCTATTAATGTTTGCAGACAAGAGCATAAGTGTGCCAAACTTTGAAATGTTAAATACAATAAATATGTCTTGGCACAGTGGATGTGTTCTCTCGTCAGCGACGCTGGTCCACTATCTGACCGAGGTCTGAACATCTGTGCACATCTGTCTGTGGATGGAAGTCAGGGAAAAGAAGCTACTACATGAAATTATGATCTTCAGTTGGGCTGACACAGAGCACAGCTGACTGCATGGATATCTTTCAGGCAGTTTTAATGGCGTTACTCTGTATTAAAACACAAAATGCAGGAATAGAACCTGACATTGAGATCGTGAGGTGACTGGCACTGATGCCCTACAGCAAGAGGGCTTTGTGTTTAAACTAACTGGTTACCTAGAGCATATTTGTGGAGTTTATAGGCTCTTCCACAGTCCAATGAGACACATGTTAAGTTGGAGCAGCTGTACCTCAGAAGGTAGAGCAGGTCATTCTCTAATCAGAGGGTTGGTGGTTTGGTCCCTGCTGCTCCCAGTCAGAATGCCAAATATCCTAACTATACTACTAACCCCAAGTTCCTTCCTGATATGTCCCATGCTCTGGGGGGCGGGGCTATGGCTTCCCACACCCTCTAGCACATAAGTGTCAAACTCATGTTTGACACTTATGTGCTTTTTTCTTTTTCTTTCAGTGGCTAATGACTTTTCTGCAATTCACAATTTTGTATCATCAAACACACAAACTGTAGAATTAGGTTTTAAATATAAACACAAAGTAGCATCAGGACAGCAAACATATCACAAAAGCCAAGTTTTGTTGGTGTTACACAAACAGTCTACATGTGGGTGGTGCTGTCCAAAAGCTTCGTCAGGTCCATCCATTTAGTTACACGTGTAAGAGGGATCCTGGAGATTCAGCGGGTTTGAGAACAAATCAGTTAATATGAACCTACTAGAGTCAAACTGTTACATTTTAGTACTCAAAGATTCATGATTTAAACATACTTCAACCATGTTGGTCAAATAAGAAATGCTTTGCCTTTCTGATTCAAATATCCCAGCATGTCATCAAATTTCTGAATGCATAAAAAAAGACCAGTGTTTTACTGGCCTGGTAACAAAGATCATTTTATTACTTAAATAATATGAGGAGTAACATAGTGTATAATAGAGGAGCCAATACTTGTAGTTAGATTTATTTTTATTCATATTTTCAGGAGATAAAAAGTCTACACAATGCTGAGGAGGAAAGCCATTAACTCAGGGACGCTGACCATTAATCTGGGAAGGGTTAAAGGCCATTTCCAACAATTGCATCTGTCATTCTGCAGTGAGAACAATTATTCACAAGTGGATAATATTCAAAATCACTGACCCAGGGTTTGATGTCACAGCAAATTCACATGAAGAAATTGTAAACAAACACAAAAAAACAAAACAAAAAAGTATTTGGTCTGCTTGTTCTGTTTTGCAGCCACATGATCTCGTAGTCATTGAAGCAGTCATGAGCTTTTCTAATACTGCAGCAGGACAATGACCACAAAACAGAAAATATCAAACAGAATGGTTAAAAAACAGAAAAGAAAGTGTTGCAATGGCCCAGTCGAAGTCCAGACCATGTCGTGAAAGCTGTGGTGGGCCTTAGCAGACCTGTACATAAACACTGAACTGAACCAACGCTGTAAACAAGAGTAGGCCAAAGTCCCTCCACAACAATGTGATGAGGAGACTGATAAAGTCACACAGAAAACATCTTCTTCAAGTGGTTCTCCAAGTTACTGAGTTCATGGAGTGTACTTAGCTTTTCATACGCCATTACTCCAGTTTGGCATCGTTTTTGGTAAATTATTAAAATGCGTTGTTGTTTCAGGATCTTTTGAAATAAGTGCAGAAAGTTCAGTGTTCCAGAAACAAACACACACAGGCTTTTCTTTTTTTTTGCCTTTGCTTGTTCAACAAACCTAAAACCCAAGTTGGGAATAACAGGTATCACAATAGTGATTAACAGCTGTCTCTGTTAGGCCGAGCTCTGTGTGCACTCATATTAAAATGGGACTTTTGCACGTCATATGACTCTTCCGCATAAAGTGATCTCTTGGGTTTTTCCCCAATCGAATCACAAATGTTACCAGATGATGATGATAAATATAAAGAATATACAAAATGTAAGTTAAACGCAACATTTTTATTGACATGATGAGAGAATAATGCTGCAGAAAGTTATTAATGTGGTGTTTTATTGCACAGAGTGCTTCAATTAATATTTTAATTTGAGTTAGTAACTTTAGCTTTAACTGCGCCCTTAGTGCTGCTTTTTATATCGACATTGACAGCTGCACATCAGAGCTCTGAAGATTTCATTTGGACATATTTAAATACTAACTATATTAACTATACGCTAATAAAAGAGATGTGTAAATCGCCTTAATTTGTCAGCAGATCAAAATGAAATTAATTTTAATGACTGAACAGGTATTCTTGATGTGTGTACAATGTTCAATGAGCTGCAACTCCGGTAGAGTAGAATCACTTCTCAAATCTAAAATCAAACCCTCTGCAAAGGACCAGAAGATTTCTTATGTCCTGATAAGCAAAACCTGTGAACCAGCAGCTACTCCAGAAAGAAATTATACTCTAGCTTTAATTCTCAATGTCAGGTGAACTTGTCCTTATGGCAAAAAATAAATAAATAAAAGAATTAGCCAAAGGCTTGCCTGATATGTGACCTTGTGGATGCAATACTAACAACAGACAAAATGAAACCCGGTTTAAAAATATAATATTTTGCCATAATTTAGAAATGTGGCTGTGAATATGATATTCTTATCATTAGAAAGGAAGAAATCTAGGACCTTACCTGTTACACATAGAAGCTGACAAGTTTCTGTGTCTGTTCAAGCAGTTTTAAATTTAAAAAATATGTTGTGCTTTACTTCAGGAAGTAGTTAAAAGTGACTTTAGAGACAGCAGGCTCTTGAGAATTTAGCTATGACACACCTGCCGTCATGTTTATAAGCACCATACTATACACTATACACCATAGGACTTCCAAGCTCAATGTATACACATTGAAAAAAACTTTACCAATCTCACTGCAGGACAGGTAACTTGTACCAGTGGTTTGCTTAATGATCATAGAAATATCATTTTGCCGGTGGTTTCCGATTTTTCTCAGAGAATTTCAGACTTCATCTGGTGATGAAGGCGTTGCAATACTGTTGAAAGCTAAAGAACAATTCAATGTATTTGCCTTGAGGTCAGTTTATTCAAGACACTGAGGCTCATTAAGCACATCTCCATCATGAATATAACAGAACATGAACATTGGGGCATCATCTCATAAAACCGAGTCTTCACATGTCCAGCGTCCTCACGGTGTCATCAGAGAGCACTGAAATTACGACTTATGAGTCAAACTCTGGATCACAATCTATCTTTGATCTACATTTTAGACTTCATAGTATTAGGAGTGTGGAGAACAGAAGCAGAGGCCGATTACTGTCCCGGGGTGCAGCGGTGACTCTTGTAGGTGCCCAGATGTCGGAAGCTGCGCCCACACTGCTGACAGCGGTAGGGTGTGGCCCCGCTGTGAATCCTCTGGTGGGTGTACAAGTTTCCCAGTTCTTTAAAGCGCCGTCCGCACTGAGGACATGCGTATGGACTCTCACCAGTGTGCACCCGTTGGTGTCTCTTGAGTCCTGACAGCACAGAGAAACCTTTCCCACACTGAGGGCAAGGAAACGGGCTCTGGGCACCGCTGTGAATTAGCCTGTGGCTTTTTAAGCGGGCTGCATGGCGAAATCTCTCCCCGCACTCTGGACACACAAAGGGTTTTTCTCCAGTATGGATGCGCTGGTGCTGCCGCAGGTTGCCGAGGTAGTTGAAGCGGCGGCCACAGTCCCCACATTCATACCCCCCCTCAATTTTTATCTCCTTTTTTATAGGACCCCCTCCTTGACTGATGCTTGCAACAGACCCAAATTGTGTGCTTCCCTCATTTTGGCTCCCACCAGCCCTCCTGGAATCACCACTGCTATCTCCCATGGAGGGTGTAGTGGAGGACGTGGACTGGAGTGCCTGGAGAGCCAGGGCTCCAGCAGAGTCTGAGTGTATTAGTTTTATGTGCTCCTCCAGAAAGAAAGAGTCAGGGCAGAAGGTTCCACACATTGAGCAGATGTAGGTGTGACTGGATAACTGCTGGTCTGAAACAAAGACAGTTAAATTTACAATGATGAATAACACAGCAGTAGGGAATAAATTGCATTACAGTCTGAAAGTGCTGTAACTAAGTTTAAGGATATAATTCCTCCACTGTTATCGTCTTCGATGACATGTTCCAACATAGAGGAGAGCAGCTACCTGAGCTCCCCCCAGATCTAGTTGTTAATAGAGATGGACCGATCCGATATTACGTATCGGTATCGGTCCGATACTGACCTAAATTACTGGATCGGATATCGGAGAAAAATAAAAAATGTAATCCGATCCATTAAATATCACGAAAGCACCTCACAAAACTTGCAACACGCCGTAACTCACCTCAGAATGTTAGCACGTCGGAGCAGTATGCATCACGTGATAGAGCGGCTGTGGCATGCGGGACCTGTCGGTGGTCTGGATAGCATTTGGAGCTTCGCTAGCAACCTGGCATTTCATCTCTGACAAAGTTATCCCCGAGAGAAGTAAAGCAAGTGTGTAAGTCCATCTCTGAATGTTTGTAAAGCATTCCTGCGTTAAGCTTAATGAGCAACTGCCTCTCGCTCTCCGGCTGCTACTTCAATCATGAAACTGCTTAATGATCAGCTGATTGGCTTTTCTGTCGCGAGTCTCTCTTGTTTGTTTTTGGTCCACTTTGCGCCAGAAAGAGGAAACCAGCGGCTGAACAACAGCAGCACGTTTAAGCTTGATAAGCTGTTGTTACAATTTATTTAATATTACTTTCTACTCGAGGATCTTTTTCTACGTAGCTGACGGCTGGTAACTGTGCAGGGGCGGATCTAGCAAAGTTTAGCCAGGGGGGCCGATAGGGCATTAACTGGGAAAAGGGGGCACAAAGACATACTTTTCTTTCTTATTCTCATTTAAAATGTCGAGCTTTTAATAAATAATTATCTGACACCCAAAGTTTTAATTTGATGTAAAATGAATAGAAGTCAATTACTGTATATAGTGACTATTAAGTCTAATATATATACCCTAGTAAGCTATAGTACTTTTTCCTTTGGGAAGGTACCATCTGTGCAGTCTGCAATTTTGTTGAAGAAAGATGTTGAATCTATTTAATATTTCTTGAAAAATAATTGATTTCTGTGCATTTTTTTTCACACTGCATCAAATTAAGGTTGATTACGTCGATTAAGCATCATGAGGTGGCGCGTGAGGGGTGGTTCCCTATTTTTTATTTATTTATTTTTGTTGTTGCTGGGAGTTGGAACCCTATTAGTTAGGTTGCTTAATATTTACGCTAAGTACTCTTTAAAATACCAGAATAGGGAGGATGGTGTAGGTCTAAGTTTATTAGATTGATCAGTATTGCTGAACTATGAAATATTTTTTTGTATACAGGTATAACAGAATAGCTTTAGTGTAGTTGTTGTTTTAAACTTGAGTATGAACTTGCAGCTTGCATCCTAGTATTTTCATGGATATGGACTTTTGGCAATAACCGTAACTACTCTGCCACTCTAGTGTTAAGTGTTAAATCCTCTCTGGATCTCAACTACCTAAAAAGAAAGCTCAGAAGTGCTCTAATGGGGTGATATGGTCATATAAGGTGGGTGGCTGCAGCTCCGGTTTGTAGCGCGGGCCAATACAACACCAGAGTTGTTGGTTCAACAGCTGCATGCCAATCTCCTGGTGCAAGATACTAAGTAAGGGTGAATGTTAGACACAAACTATGCTGTTAAAAACAATATAGAAAAAGTGCCTGTGTGAATGAACCAGTCCACTGACTGATGAGATGTATGTGAGGAGCAGGGTTCTGGATTTAACAGGGAGCCAATGAAGGGAAGCCAATACAGGAGAAATCTGCTCTCTCTTTCTAGTCCCTGTCAGGACTCTTGCTGCAGCATTTTGGATTAACTGAAGGTTTTTCAGGGAGTTTTAGGACATCCTGATAATAATGAATTACAGTCGTCCAGCCTAATAAATGCATGTCACTCTGAGACAGAATATTTCTAATTTTAGAGATTTTGCACAAATGGAAGAAAGCAGTCCTACATATATGCACTGAAGGACATATCATAGTCAAAAATGACTCCAAGATTTCTAATGCCATGTGATGATCCCGAGCTCTGTCTATCCATGGAGCCAGATAACACACACCAGTTACTTAAACTGCAGGAAAGTCTTAAAAACAAAGACCTAGATGTCCTCTAACTTCCTGCTCCTAAATTCAGATAAACTGAGGTCATTGCACTAAAAATGTTAGAAATATGACATCTAACCAGATCTTTAACCTGGGTGCCATTGCTTTGGCCTGCATTAATAGTGTGAGGAATTTAGGAGTCATTTTTTAACAGGATATTCTCAATGCACTACTGTAATGAATTATTATCACGTCCCCCCAAAAACTCCCAAAAAAACTTTCAGTTGATCTAAAATACTGCAGTGACAGCACTGACAGGGACTAGAAAGAGAGAGCAGCTTTCTGCTATATTGGCTTCCCTTCATTGGCTCCCTGTTAAATCTAGAATTACATTGAAAATCCTGCTCCTCACATACAAGGTTTATAATAATTTGCTTCTCATGTCTATTGTATAGTCTCGCTTATTCTCTAACCCTAAGAGAGTCTCCCAGACTGGTTCTCTAAAAACCTAAAGAAGAATTATGGATTTGATCAACTGGTCCCTTAATGAAACTGACACCTTCCTGGGCTTGGGAGAGCCTGATTGTCCTGCGGAGACGTTTGCTGACGGATACTCGATGGTCAGTTGCGTCGTGTGTCTGGCGACACTCTTGATGGAGGACAATGAATGACATCTACCAATTCGGAACCACGATAACAGAGTTCTGGCTGATTGGACCTGGCTCGGACCTGGCTTACTGAAGAACAAGAAGCGGCTACAGCTGTTCAAAATCCCACAAGGCTGGCCGACATGATAGACGATGGACAGGGCTGTGAGTACTCAGACGGTGTTTTTGAACGCAATATGGATAAGATCATGGAGAAGCTCATGGCTCTGCTATATGGATAACATCTTTAGGAAGAACAGCACGAATTGAGAGACCTGGTGACCAGTGACGGACATTAGACCAATTGTAAAATTGGATGCAGTTTGTTCGCACTAACCAAAACAACTACCATCTTCATCTCATGACGCCAGCTGGACGCTCAAGGCAAAAGCTGACAGGAATAACAATCCTCCTTTAGATAACAAAACTGTGTTGTGACTTTCTCCCCCCTCATTCAAGGCCACCCGCGTCGACCGAAGATTGTTGACTTTTGCCTAACCCGGTGAAGGGACACTTTCTCTTGGCTGAACACGGAACACACACACACTCCTACGCACACATATGCATGTACACTGACACAGACCTACAATCACCCCCCCCCCCTCCAAATGACTTCGAAGCTTATGTCTTCTATGTAGTGAGATGTGCTGATTCATGTGCTGAGGTGTTTTTTTCTGTTCTCAAACTGATCTCCCTGTTTGAGTTATTTTTTCTCCTCATCTTTCCTCATGTTGTGCATTTTCCATTGTTCTCCAAAAGTTGATTCTGTTCATCTGGACGTTTTCAGTGGGAGAAACGTTTCGTCACTCATCCAGGTGACTCCTTCAGTCTCAGCTGACTGCAGGTTTCAATCTTATAAACAGGACATTTGCATAATGACTGAAACCAGCCCACTGAAGGAACAAAGGGCTGGGAGGTCAGTTCCTTAATCTTAATTATGCAAATTCTCATGACCACTGATCAATGAACTGAACTTCAGGTAAGAAGTTATGACCTGCAGTCTATCTGGGTCAGATACAAACCAAGTTTAGGTGGAGTTTATTTTCCTTGTGCTGACTTTTTACAGTCAGTTACAATAACTCGTACTGCGTACTAGCTAGCATGATGGAGTTTCTATACAGCTGGGTGGGTGCTATGATGTTACTGATAGTGAACTTTATTTTATTCATAAGGTTAGTTAGTGGAGTTGCAAACAGTGCCGTATAAAACGGAATCGTCTCGTATTCAGAGAAAATATCACGCGTTTCGTATTGAGCTGAAAAGGAACACAGTTTGTCCTGTACTTTAGCTAGAATGAAAAAAATACACAAAGCTGGAGTCATTCTGAATCTTTACGCTGTCAGCTGCGTTTTCTTCTCTCATTCAATCATGAAACTGATCAATGATCAGTTGATCGGTATTTCTGACGCAAGTCCCGTCTCTTCTTTGTTTATCTCCGACTTTGCGCCAGAAAGAGGAAACCAGCGGATGTCACGCTAAACAACAGCAGCACGTTTAAGCTTGATCAGCTGTTGTTAGAATGTATTTAATATTATTTTCTAGTATCAGCTGATGTTTGCTGGAGCCACAGCTGTAAAGCTGCTGGTCATGATGTCGGTTTGGATATGTGGTGAGAGGGAAACATGAAGATGAAACCAGGAGATGTCCTTACTGAATCATCAGAGCTGTGATGGAGAAACAGGTTTACCTTTTAGTTGACATGAATGTGTTGAAGGGAAGTTATGAACTGTTTCTGAGAGACAAATAACACCAGGATCCTTTTCTAAGTAGCTGACAGCTGGTAGCTGTGCAGGGGCGGCTCTAGGAAAGTTTTGCCAGGGGGCCAGGTAGGGCATTAACAGGGAGAGGGGGGTACAAAGAAATACTTTCTTATTCTCATTTAAAATATCTAGCTTTTGTTAAATAATTATCTGAAGCTTAAACCAAAGTTTTTATCTGATGTAAAATGTATAGAAATCATACATATGCCAACAAGACTGTACATCAGTGTCACCACAGCGTTTGTTTTCATGCAGTGAATTAAAAAATAAATGGCCGGGCCAGCGGTGCACATCGCAAATTAGCTCGCATAGACACATTAGTTGTACCGCTTCTTAATGATGGTATCTTAGCTAATAACCCCAACTACCAGATTCAACTTGTCATTGGCTAAAAATCACTTAGCCTACTGGTGAGAGGGACGTTGCTAGCTGTCAGTTTTTTCAAGCGATGTTGAAATTTCCACATTCTGACACTTCAAATGCTTCAGGAGCTCTCCGCTCAGCGCAGCAACTGTTAATATCGAGTGTTATTAAATTTATTGCTAATGCAATTATATGGCACATTGACTTCTGAGGAAATTTTAGATGGCACTCGTCATCAAAAAGGTTGCCTACCCCTGCTCTAGGACAACAGGACACACATGCTGTTTGGTTTCTGTGGCTTGATGGACCTCCAACCAAAGGCTGCAAAACTGAGTTGTGCATCATGTGAATGAGTGTTCAAAGGAGCTTGCAAAGAAAAGCGGCTGGACTTCTTTAAGTTGCTTGAAGACGTTTCACCTCTCACCTCTCACCCGTCTTCAAGCAACTTAAAGAAGTTCAGACGCTTTTCTTTGCAAGATCCTTTGACTACGATGACCTGGATGACTGAGAACCTTCACAGACATGTGAATGAGTGGTATTTGATGTGTTAGCCGGCCTATTCCTGTTAGCTGCAACCATAAGAAAACATCTCAGGCAGTATGAAACGTTTCCGTTGCAGTTCATGTAATGTGGTGGCTGTAGCTCTTGAGGTAGAGCAGGTGACCTACTGATTGGAAGGTTGGTGGTTAGATCCCTGGCTCCTCCAGTCTGCATGCTAAGTATCCTTGGGCAAGATACTCACCCCAAGTTGTGTGAATGTAGTTAGAAAAGCACTCAGTTTAGAGTCAGTGCTTGTGAGAATGGGTGTGAGTGGGTGAATGTGACATGTTGTATAGAGTGCTTTGAGTACTCCGGGAGAGTAGAAAAGCGCTATATAAGAATCAGTCCATTTACCATTTGTGGAGAAGGCCTTTTTGGTTACCACAACAGCAAACGCAGCCATGAATCTGTGCAAATGGGACAAAATCACCAGATCTGAGAGTTATGTGGACAGACAGTGCACACAAATGAGGTGGTCGTGGAAATGTCAGAATCAGAATCAGTTTTATTGACCACGTATGTGTGCGCGTATACAAAGACAATAACAACACGTATGGTGCAGAGAGCAAAAATGTTGGAATGAAATCATGGGATAAATAAGGGATGGATAAGTAATTACATACAAAAGAACAAAACAGTGTATGCAGTACGCTTTGATTTCAGCAGGTATGGTCCTGTACTATGGCTGGTACAGGACTATGTGAATGTAGTAAGTATTCATCAAAGTGATGACCTATAGAAAGACGCTGTCTGCTTGTTTTGGCATACAGTGCTCTGTAGCGCCTACCAGCACCATTGACTTTTTCTGCAGACCTCATTGTCCGTTGTAGTCTGGTCTTGGCCTGTTTGGTGGCTGATCCAAGTCCTACGATAATGGATGAGCAGAGAACAGACTGGATTATAGACTGGATCAACAGTTCCTGAGGCGAGACTGTGGATCCCAGAAACCTGAAGGTTTCCACAGCAGACACAGTGCTTTTGAGTAAGGTGAGGGGGGATAATGGAGAGTCCACAACTAGGGCTGGGCCATATCATACCGTTCACGGTAATACCGGTATAATGTTGGGCAACGATAAGAAAATGACGCATGTGCAGTGCCTTTGTTTTCATACGCACATGGCGGAAAAAGCATGGTGGCGACGGAAAATGAGAAGGGCGAAAGCGGATCGTTGAATGAAACGGATGAACTAGAATTGGTTTGTAAAAATGCTGCAACTTCAGTGGTGTGGAACTGGTTAAGCTTTCATCCGTCAGATACACAACAAAGCACTATTTTGTCAAATGTTTTAGTACGACTTTGCTAAGCTACGAAGCCGCACTGCTTGATGGATTGTCGGAGCATTACGGGTATCGTAGTCAGGAGCCTTGTGGAGTGATACGTACTGTGCTTCAACATAATGTTACCGTATTGTGTGTGTATAACCTCTTTTTAACTTTAGTGGATATTATACATGGTTATGCTCAGGATATGTCGGCCAATTTCCACTGGAAATGCCTTTTGGTTAAACTGTCAGCGAGGAATTTGCATTTGCACTGTTAAATGTTTATATAACTTTAATGCACATAAAAAACAGCTGCTTGTTTAAGTGAAAATACATTGATGGGTTTTTTTTTGCACTAATAAAGTTGTGGAGTTGTAAAGTATTTTGTTTAGTGTCAATCATATCGTCAGTTATATCGTTATCGCAAATTTTCAAATGTATATCGTGATAAATATTTTTGGTCATAGTGCCCTGCTCTAGAACTGGGCGATATGACCCAAAATTCATATCTCGATATTTTTGTTTTAAAGCCATAAGGTAAAAACAAAAACAGAGTTCTTTTTGCTGTGTCTCAGATGTCACACGGGCACTTTTATTAACATACAGCATAGATGTAAATGAAGAAATTACTCAAAAATAAATTATGAGCATTTATTAAATAATAATGTTCCATAAATAAAAGAAAACTGTTTTTGTGCAGTCAAAATGTAAACTAACAGACGCTGAGCATAATAACAGACAGATTTCACAGCTGCTCTGTTCCCAAGTTCTACTGTGTGACTGACAGCCTGGAGTTTGAAATCCGCTTCGTAACCACGTCTCTGAACAGGTGCCATTTATGGTCCTTATACACAGTACGGTAATATCACGTTGAAGCACAGTACGTATCACTCCGCGAGGCTCCTCGGTAGCCGTAATGCTCCAACAATCCATCAAGCGGTGCAGCTCCATAGCTTAGCAAAGTCGTACTGAAACATTTGACAGATTGCTGAGCGCTGTGTACCACATAAAATCGGTTTGCGGTCATCAAGCACTACCAGAATTCATACATAAGGCGCACTGTCGATTTATGAGAAAATGAAAGGATTTTAGGCCATGCTAGGCCATGGCGTTAGGTGGTTAGCTCGCTAACATGTTGACGCTGTCCACTCCCACGCATGGGGCGATCCGCGGTAACTCGTTAACGGAGATTTGCCGTGTTCATCTTGTCATTGCCTGCAGGCGAAGCTATGGGGGAGGAGGGGGAGTGGTGTTCAGTGAAGGAGAGGCGAGGCCGAGTAACGTTGCGTAGAGACAAAAGTGGATGAAAGAGAGGCAAACCTGCGGCTCCACAAGAATAGTTATAACGTAACATAGACTATATCGATATAAACGATATTGTCACATCTTATATGTCGTATGAAAATATATCGATATTTTTAAAAAACTCGATATATCGCCCAGTCCTACCCTGCTCTATCCACAGCCGTCTCTAGTTTTGAGCGTATTCAGTTCTGTTACTCTGACTGCACCACAGGGCCAGGTGTTGAACCCCACATCTGGTAAATGGAGTGGTTATTATACAGCGCTTTTCTACTCTGAGTGCTCAGATAGAGTAGAAAAGCACTCAAAGCTCAAAGTGCTTTATAAAACTAATTCTTTCACCCAATCAAACCCACATCCACACCACACAAGCACGTTTTCTAAGTCGTTAAGTGCTTACTATCTAACAGTCATACACAGTCATACTGCGATGAATGCATCGGAGAGCATCCATTCTTGATGAGTCCTGAACTTTGAGGTGTTAACTACTTTACTTGAGGTAGAGGCCATGTTGAATTCCCGACCTCTTTCTTATGTGTACAGTGATGCATCAGAGGTCCGTTTGGGGGAGACTCACTTCTATTCTGCCAAAGACTACACTTTCCCCATCTCAGACGATCAACGTAAGCTGGGGGGACATTGGTCGAGGATGAAGTATGGGTAGAGATTCTTAACCAGCTTATGGAGCCACTGGCAGTGACAACTTGACAGACGGCTCTGAAGTGAACTGCTCTGGATTTGCTCTGAAGTGTTGAAAGTGGGAGATGTTGTCTTGACTGGAGACAATAACTGACCCTCCCAAACCTGGAGGATCGGGAGAAGAGCATTTTTTCCAGGGAGCGATGAACGCATTTGTTCATGTAATGTTCACACTTGTGAGGAAGTTTGCTGAAGAGACCTGTTCGGCTATCACATCCATTAGAGATGTAAGGTAGCTGGATACTGATGAACAACTGCTGATGGGGGGGTGAGGATGTTGTGAATTGAAATTAAATGACACTTTATGATATTGGGTTCAGCTGATTCAGCTTATTCTTCTTGTCATTTATTACAGTGAATATATAAACTGCAGCTATGTTTAAACTGCTAGTGACAATTATTTTTGCTTTATTGTGAAAGGTATAGACAGGAAGTGTTTTTATTTTGAAATGCAGGGAATTATCCTAGTGCTGCTGCTAGCCTCTAGCTGATGTTATGAAGGTTATGTGCAGAATAAGAAAGTTATGTATCTCTTGCTATTCGTCAACATCAGCATTTTCATCAAGTAAATATTTAGTTTGAAATTGTCGGTTTCAGTCGTTATTTGAAACGTCCACCACACAACATGCCTTGAGTTGATTATTGTTGTGAACTGGCACTTAAAGGTGGGTGATTTAGCCTTGAAATTAAATCACAGTATTTCAAATAAATTCACGATAACATTTATGACATAAACACTAAACAAAATTTCATCGCCGAGCGCAGCAACCAGGCAGCTGCATTTATTAGTGTGCACAAAATGAAAGTTATTTTCTTATCAAAGTTTCTGTCACTGATGACAGACAACCTATCTATGTGTCACCACCAGTATCATAGTTCAGCTGTATACACTGACCTGGTATTGCAATATGCCACTTGTAATTGTATGCAATAAGTACGGGGTTTTAAAATAATTCGCTACATTCGCACCTGCCTCAGGCCTGTCTGTGCAGTCCTCCAAAGGATTCCCTTCCTCCCCTGGAGAGCTCTGAGGCTCCATAGAGAAGTCGCAAGGCTGGGCACGTGACAGCGGAGTCTGTGCTTGCTCAGGTATCGACCCCTCCCTCGTGGTCGAGTCATCTTCATTCCCATCATTCTCTGTCTCAGTGGTGCAGGCGTTCTCATGATCAGGCTCCTTTATAACTGCGGCACAATAGCAGAAAAATCAGGATTAATGTTAATGTTCTACAAGCCAGTGGTTACCATATAAATAGACTGATACAACAGATCAAATCAATATAAAGACTTATTACTTGCAAAACTGTCCAGATCTAACATATTGATATATTATTGGATATTTTTGAACAATTAAGTTCAAAATACAAAACTTGAATTTGCAGAAAAGTAAAAGTCAACAATGGAAATCAAATTTATCATGAAGTGTATGAACATATTATTGTATTACATTTTTATGCTGTAAGGTAATGATTGTGCTTGATGGAGATGTCCTGGAGTCAGGTGGTCTGCCAGCACCACTAACCTAACCCCATAGAGGCCTGTATAGGGTTAGGGTAAGTAAGTGGCCCCCAAATCACATGACTGATTTAAAATGACACAACCTCGCAGAGTCTCATCTCAACTTTTGTCCAAAGTGTGAACCAATATGTACCAATTTTTTTATTTTGCTGACAGACAAAGCAAAATGAGACTTATGATAAATGATTTACACGATGCTTTCCATGAATGCATCGTCACATTTAGTGCAATAAGAAAAGGTAAAAATGGGATTTTCTAAAGAAAGCCGTCACAAACAAAGTGCTTGTGAGAAAAACAAAGGAAAAACAAACATGGCACTCCCCATTTCTGTAGGAAAAATGCACCACACCAACCAGGGGAAGAGTGAGCGTGATGGTAAAAGATTTGTGACACTCGGCTTATTTGGAGTGTGTAGTTAGTGTGTAGTTAGTGTGTAGTGTAGTCATTATTTTCTTTTGTGCATCCAAACAGTGAGCCAACTGTTGAATGTCACAGACGCTGGTAAAAAAATCTACCAAAGGCAGTTTGCAATACAAACACTGTCCCCACGTGGACAACAGGAGGATGCACCCTGAACGTGCTGGGCTTGTGATGTCATTAGTTATTTTGTTTTAGCAGCAAACTGCAAAAACACATAATTTGTTCCCATTTTAACACTACAAAAAAAAAGTGGCAAAAATGGTCACTATGTGCACAGAAGAGTTCATGAGAGGTTCGCGTGTGAAACGCATGCTCAGTCATGCTTTAGGACGCATTTGGAGTTGGAGAGCCTTGGATGCCCTTCAACAAGCCTCGAGAACTACTTCAAGCACTTATACGTTTCTATATTGTGGTAAACACGTACTTGGCTCTGTTTTCATATTAGTCATCAAGTTATAAGTAAATAAGCATTATTTATGACTACGTCCATGTGCGTTTACCTTTCAGGTCTGAAGTGTATTCCATTGGTGCCATCCATTCATATTCATACATTCGCTTGCTACCGGAAGGGAGCATGCTGAAGATGTCATCTGTGGTGGACTCGGAATCTACGTGCATAGACACGGTCCCGGCCATCCCGCTGTCCGACCACAAGTTAAGGGAATGCGGGTCTGGCCCTTGGCGGACCTCCCTGTCACCGGCCTGGTCGCTCTGGTCTCCGTCCATTTCAGCACATCCCCTCGAGTTCTTGTCTTTCATCAGATAGTGACAAATGGCGTCTATATTTTCCTTCTTCACACCAGACATGAGCGCTTTGGCTCTCCGTGGGTCGATATTGTTGTGCTTGGCTCCAGAGCTGAAGTCATGTTTCTTGAAGCCAGCCTCTGCAGGCGGCTCTACGCTCGCCACGCCAGGAAATGCGTCCCTACCATCCCGCTGAACTGTATCCAGTTGTGCTTTTAACATTTCGATTTCTTCGCTTTTCTCGCGAAGTTCCATTTTCAATACTCTTATCCGGATGCTGACCATTTTACGGATCTCGGACAACGCAGTCTCCAGCACTACGGTGATGTTTCTCCCGAGGTGCTCAGTGATGTCGCTAACCGAGCAGAGAAGCTCTTCGTCGGGTTCCAGCTCCACGAAATCACCGTCAGCTGCACTTACTGACCCGGGAGGCTCCATGAAGACGCCGTGGGCTTCAGGAGACAGGCTCGCTTCAGTGAAACTGTGGTTTCGTTTGCGACTCATAGATTATTGGGATGGAGCGCTCGGTTTTCTTCAGTTTGGGTAGCTGGAAGCTATTTAGCAAGCTAATGTTTGGATGGTGCTGAGAGACGGTCGGATTGTTAGGTTTGCCTCACTTAACGTGACTGTTACCGGAAATGTACTTTCAAAATAAAAGCATTTCGTGTCGAATAGCTGTCTGGATGTAGGCTCATTACCCATTTTGTTTCGAAATGAGCGAATGGAAGTATTGTTTTGGACACGTGGTACTTGACAGACACAGAACAGAGCTGCAACAATATCAGAGTTTACATGAATTACTATAAGCCAAAAGCATGCACCAGGAAACGAATACACTGCACTCTGAAAATAGGAATGGAACTGATCTTATATTTATTTCACACATAACTATACCATATAAAATCTATTTGAAAACAAAAGACATATCAGTGCATCTGTATATTTGCTGTCTCTATATAAACATCTGTATACTTATTTGTACATAATCTGTTCATAACTATTCCCACCTGTTATCCCACCACTCTGTGTATAATCTGCTCCTGTTGCACTTACTGCTCTTGCACTTCTGATTAGATGCAAACTGTATTTTACTATCCCGTGTTTATACATGTGTATTTATACAATACAGTTGACTCCTAATATCATTAGATACATAAAAACAACACCTTATAAAAACAAAACACTAGTGACTCTATCAATGTTATTACTGATGGACTGAATTTACAAGTTTTGCTGTTTTCCTGTTGGATTATTATTATCAGCAGCATGAAAGACACATAAGTGCGTCGGTGGCCAAGGCGTGCCTGTTCTCTCCTCAGTCTCTCTCCTCTCAAAGATCAGAACAAAATCAGTGTTAGCTCAGAGTAGGTTAATTAGATAAGTATAATTCAAGTCATTTGATTATTATGTGATTATTATTATTACTTGGTTTGTTGTTTGCTTTGCTCCTGCTAAATTGCTTTACTAAAACAATCTTCAGAAAGTCTAAATTGTGGACATTCCCTTTTTAACCCGCTGCTAAGCAGTAAATGTAAAAATCTGAGTATTAGCCTTTAAATAAACAGTAACACCTTGGAGCTTAGTTTTCCAAGCCACTAAATTGAATCCACCAAATCCACCTATGTAGAAGGGAGCTTCTGCAACAGTGTGGCTGGTGAAATACTGGGCCTGCAAAGCTATTCATGACCACTGGGTTTTATCAGAGTAGGCAGGGTAGACATCTGGAGGATAGAGGCAGTTAGAACTGGGGGAGTCCCCTCACCCAGCAGCTCCATCTAACTTCTTCAAAGACTACTGGGTAATATTCACAGGAGCAAACATTAGGATTTCTTAAACAAAGAGCCGATTCAGATTATTGGGGTGCTGGCTCTACAGATTAACAACGCTTTTCAAAGCTTTTAATCTGCTCAGAAACACAGGCCTACATCATAATTTTAAAAAGTAAATTTTACTTAAAAATAAAATCACATCTGAAATTAAGGGAGCACTGTGTGACATGGTTCACTGTATATATCTACAGGATGATTAAAAATGAATTATGTATTAGCAAAAAAGCTGTTTACATGTTGTACATTTAGCCAACGAAGTTTTTTCATTGATATGTTGATATTAAAGTGCTGGTGGGGTATCTGTCCACCTTCTCTGTTTTAAAATGTAATAGATGCCCTTATCTGTTTAACGTGGAGAAGGGCATCTATACAAGTAGTTGTATGTTGAAATGCAGGGTTAAAGTGGACATGAAACTCCACATGTGTGAAGACTATTTGAAGCGTGGAGCCCTGCTCTCAAAAACTGGATTTAGGGAATAAGTGCTTAAAGTTAGAATTTTTAGAATATGTTTAGCACCATCTTGTGCCAGTACTAAGCATGACAATTACCCCAGCCTACGCAGCAGCAGCAGAGCAGCCCACCAGTCCAGACCCCCGACCGGGCCAGCCTGCAGCCCCAGAGAGGCGAAGGGGGGTGGGGGGCATGATGCCAATGACCGTTTGCGAGACAACAGCTGGTGTCAGCTCAACCCCTCCCAAGAACCCTCAATGTCTACGGAGTGCAGGAGTAGAGTGCAAATGGCCAGAAGCAGCAGGTATAAGTGGCTGAATCTGTGATGATGTCGTGAAGCAATACAGAGGGTATACTGGTGCCTACAGCGAGCAGGAGAGTGCGGTTTAACTGTGGTATAGGCACAAATAAGAAAAGCACAGACAATCAAACATATTTAAAAAAAAACTGTGGTACAAGAAAGAGGAACTTCAAATAACACAGGGACATGATCAGAGAACACTGCATCACAAGTTGAGAAAAGAACATAAATGAAGATCAAGTGTGTGTCCGCCTTTATGTGTGGAATGAGACACAAGGTTAAAAGTGTCCGTGATGTTTACAAAGTCCTTTGCCACTGGCTCATTAATAGAACGTGAACATTAAAATCCCTAACAATGAGGACACCATCATATAAAGCATAATGTCAGTCAAGAAACCATAAAAGTCAGTCCATCCATCCATCCATCCATCCATCCATCCATCCATCCAATCGTCTGACTACCATCCATCCATCCATCCAATCGTCCGACTACCATCCATCCATCCATCCATCCATCCATCCATCAATAAACACAGACAAACAGGCACACACAGACACAAACATGCATTGCCACCCTCATGCACACATATGCAAATACTCAGCACGCGCCCAACATGGAGACAAACAGAAGTGAACACTGTACACACATATATTCTCATACTCTATGTAAAGTCCCCCTCCCTGGACCCAGCAACCCCGCTGACCCTGGTAGGCACTCCCGTTCCCTGGAATCCACCAAGGGCAACAGCCTGCCCTTGGACCAGGGCTGCTCCAGGGCCCACAGCAGGGGTACTGCCAAGCCCCACAGACGCTGGGGCCAAGTGCCACACACCAACCTGGACCCAAGCCCCCAAGGCCCAGCCAGAGCCCCAGCCTGGAGGTGGAGCACACACAGAACCCCAAGCCCGCCCCAGACCCACCTAGGTGCAGCTAGACTACTAGCCTGGTACCTATGTCTGCCAGCACAGACCAGCCTCCATCCTCCTGCACACAGCCAACAGAAAAACACCACCCAAGAGCACATAAACCACAATAATGAAGGCAGGACAAGACCACAACCACGCATCGACCTTTGCCTTCGGTCGCACAGACTTCCCCGTACAGGCACCAACTCCACTGGGTAGTCGCCATTTCAGCCACCATTTGGGCCAGCTCCTCGCCTTGCCGGCCTGGTCGTGGGTCTGCCGTGCCCCCCATCCTGGGTTTCGACATCCCTTTAAACATGCACAAGGTGAGCCTCTCTAAATTAAATGAAATGGGCTTAGAAGAAAATCATCTATTTGATGGTAAGTCCCTCTCTCTCAAAAGGATTGATCCACTCCACTCCAAAGCCACAAAAATCCTTATTTTTGCACAGATTTGACCTTTTAAAGGCATGTGGTCTAAACTTTTGATCAGGACTCTACTGTAACACTGTTGCACAATTTTTGCACACAGGAACATATTTTCAAGGGTCCCCCAATGATGTCTTGAAAACTTTGTCATAAGTTGAAAAATGCAACAGCACTGTTTTCACAAACGAAGTTCGACTTCTCAAACACTTTCTGACCAAGAGGCACTGAACAATGAGGGCCACATTTAAGGCTCTCAAGTAACACTAGTCTCAGTATCACTGCCTGCCAGCTCCACACTATGGCTGATGTCCTCAAACAACAAGCTCTCAGGAAGGAACAATGCAGCAAAGGTAGGGCTAAATCCGGCATCCTTTCCCTTTTACTTTGGCTGCTGTATATAAACTACGTAGAGCTGCATGGAGCGGCACTATGTCCAACTGTCACATCATACATGACATTTTTTTCATTTTAACAGCTTCTTAGACACGCCTGATAGAATACCTAGATGCAGATCTGCACATTTCACATTTCTGACTTTATATCATCTGTTATATTTTATCTGTATCATATTGAATATCTTTCTGTGTCAGAATGTGTAACTGTTATTCTGTTTTATAGAAAACTAACATAACAGAGCAACATCAGTGCAAAGTACAAAATGTAAATTCTTGTCTGCATTTTTCTTCATGATCTGGCATCGTTATGCAAGAAGCATTTCTTTACTTTCTACATTTTGTAGTTTTGTAAGTGAGATAGATGATCATTTTTACATTTAATCTCTGTCAAGTAACCATTTCTTATCTGCACTGGGGTGAAGCATTTACATATACACCTACTCAATGACAACATCAATTATGCATTTCTACTTTAGCTATCAGTTTCCACACTACTGTTTCTCTGTCTGCTATCGACTCACATTTCAAGTCTCGCTTTTCATGATACTGAATCAGTCATCCCCATTCCCTGTGCCCTATAAGTTGCTATTTGGTATGCAACAGCAGCTGTGACTTCAGTCTAGGTTCACGCGTACTACTCTTTATCGTGATTTGCATGCACCAAGAATCACCTAAACTGCCCTTCTGTCTCTCATCTCTGCTGTAACATCAACCCAACACATACGACTCATGTGTCAGAGTCGTATGTGTCAAATCTGAAAAAGAGACAAAATAAAATGTACCAAAATAAAGCGATCAGTTTGCTTTCATCTCAAACACAGCTGTCATAACCTCTGGTCTTTCACTGATGGGAGACCAGTGTACAAAGCAGGCTGCTTTCACTGCTCTGAGATCAATTATAGTGGGCGCTTTATACAGAAACAGCTAGCATTAGCAAGTAAATGAGCTTCAATGGTTTATGGTCATTAACAAATAAGTTTCATCTTGTTAACCATCCTTAATGTCTGAGTCTAATATGTTTTACCAAATGCTCCACATTCATATTTTAATCCCTTGTCTACATATTGTCAGTTAACCATGTCACACACTTTTAATTAAACTGATTTTTTGTTATAAATAGTTTAACATCCTTTTTGACAAAGTCAAAGAGCACTTAATTCTGCTTGCCTTTTTGTAAAACTCACCAGAGATATAAAAAAAATGCAATAGGCGTGGTTGTTGAATCTGCATATAAGAACATCATATATCCGAAATGACTAACTTAAATTTGTCATCTAAACATAATTTAGTCTTGTAATTGTCATATATATGCGTTTTCTCTGGAAGCTCCGCCCCCTGGACAGCAGCTCAGTTCACCATTGTTTGGAAACTTTATTGTGGTCTGGAGATCTACACTTTACAGGTAAATACAAATTTAAAGCTAAAATACCAATGAGAAAGAGCGTAGACCCTTTATATATAAGTAACATTTGGCGGTAACATTTTTTTTACTAGTATGTTGGCTGGTCAGGAGCAACGTAAGGCACCAGTTAGCTAATGTTAACTATTGTCAATTGGTGTGAGAATCAAATCAGAAATATTCAAATATAATGTGAGTTAAGATTATTTACATTTTTAAAGCTAAATTAACAGACCATTATAAACTTTTATCAGTGTCTGTAGCAAGTGGTGTTACCAGCAACAATTACAAAATTATTATTATTAATGTAGCTGCTCCTTTGAAAGTGTGTCAGCAGTAACAATATCCACACACAGCCTCGGGCACGATAAACATGCAGAACTGCAGAAACTAGGGTGGGCCATTATTTATGTGTCACATGGCCCTCTTCCTATTGAAAAAACAAAAGTTGTATCCAAGATGGCCGACTTCTAAATGGCCACCATGGTCACCACCCATCTTGAGGAGTTTGCCCCCTCACATATACTAATGTGCCACAAACAGGACTTTAATATCACCAACCATTCCCATGTTATTACGGTGTATCCATATAAGTGGCCCACCCTGTAGTTTCTGGGGAATCCACACAGACCCCAGATGTAGTGTAACAGTTATCCAAATGTTGTGTATCCTGTTTGCAAGCACTGAAAATATACTAAATCAAATTAAATGAAAGCTTGCTCCATGCTAGCTGCATGTTCACCATAGACAAGACTGGGCATACTCCAGTTTGTGGGACAACAAACAGCACGCACAGCATTTAGAAAACTGCTCACTTCTTGCTGGACCTACATCTTCCACCGTTTATACACAATGACAGTGACTGACAATGACTGACTAGTTACAGTAAACTGTCAGTGCAATAAGCTGCTGCTGTTATTCGGAGTATTGAACACTTACCTTGTACCTCTGGATACTCTCCTGAGCTGAAGGATACTTTTGAGGTACTATGGCAGCTTGGTCTTGGGCCGCGTCCCACTTTACTATTTGCTATGAGACAATTTAGTAACTTTCCTGTTGTAGCTTTTCTTGCTCGAGAGCAGCGGGTTTTCTCAGTGCTGTGTTGTATTACAGTTCAAAAAAAGTGTGTCACATGCTTACAGTGTTAAGTGTAAGTCCAGTTTTGTAATTCTGCAATACTGAGAAAATACAGATAACTGGTTAAAGACACATGTTTTTGGTCATTGCCTTGCTGTTATTAAAGTGCTTAGAATTAATATCTCAGAGATATTTATTTAAACCAAATGATGTACAAAATGTATTTATCATCTGCAGATGTGAGCCTGTAGACCAACTGATATTTATCTGTAATTTGAGATTAGTAAAACAAATATATATATATAATAATTATTAAAATGAAGTCATTATATTGGTTTAACATAAGATAACTAAATACACTGAACATAAAAAGGTTAAACATAAACAAACATTTTGTGTTATATTTACATGCGATAACTGTAAATGACTGAAAAACATAATAAATATCATATAAAAATCATGTTCATTTAGCATGTAAAAGCTGTGCAGCTATAAATCAGAACATTAAGTTTAAACTAAACAAACTTATTGTGTGCGAACTGAGTAAAAAAAAAAAAAAAACACATAGTATTTTTTTCTTGTTAATCCAACAGTTTACTTTTTTAAGTGTATAGCTTTCATTTTCTGAGTGAATGCTTCTGTGTTTTGTAGTTCTTTGTGTGCCTAATGTCCAGTGTTAACATGTTCATTGTAATTACAAAGTAGCTCTATCAATACAAATAGCTTTAATATATAAATGTCCCAACGAAGGACACAAGGTGCCCCTCAAACAAATTAACAACTATTTTCTCTTCTTAGAGGATGTGCAGATATTAATTTATTGAAAAGTTTCAAAAAGAAGAGAAGCTGCGCTTTACAGGGATCTTTGGTGTATTATGGTAGCACACAGTGTTCACAAGCTACTGCTGTCTGAAAAAAGAAAAGTCAACACAGCTTAGGTTTTACCATGTGCGCTTCATACTAACGTAACTCCTTGACCATTTGGACTAGAGAGACACTTCAAACGGTTACTGAAAGATGAGAAGACAAGCTTTACGAAACTTTATGGTGCATCATTAGAAAGCGCATGCAATAACAGTCCAATCACAAGTAAGAATTGATGACGCACGGAGCAGAGAGGCGGGTGTGGAGAAGTGGCAACGCACCAAAAAACAGATTTATAAAACTGAGTAGGCTCCAAAACGTTTTTGTACATATTTAGTGTAGTTCACATTTAAAGTTGATGTTGTGTTGCATTTTGTTCCTGTTTCCACTTAACTATAAATCTGAAAAAACAGAGTCCGTTTGTTGTTGTTTTTTCGAATTTAAACTGTGGTTCCATCATAACAATACAATAATATAAAATGAGGCCAGATATTGAAAGCTGAGTTTATTCTGAAAAAAGGGGACAAACGTATTCATTTATAATATGATTTCTGGTCTTTTTCCAGCCAAAATTACCATATAAGTCCAGGTGGCTTAAATGATGCTTGGTCGATAAAGGATTGTACAACTATTGCAGTGTATACTTGTGCTTTTAGATAGATGTACAGAGAGTTGTACAGGCATGAATGATTTCTTGTTTCATCTAGCCAGCATAAGTGGGAGGGCGAGCTGGAGTGGGACAAAAAATTGGCCCGGGCACTTTGACTCAAGACCAGCCCACCAGGTATTATCAGAAAAGCCATAAACCAACACTGTTGCGACAGTGATGTACACTGCCTTGTTGGTATATAAGTATGATTTCTATACATTTTACATCAGATGACCACTTTGGTTGTAAGATTCAGATAATTATTTACCAAAAGCTAGACATTTTAAACCACCAACTCTCTCCAGCCATGTTGATGAATTACCTTTATTGGGTGAAAATGTTCATTTCCAGTGAAATGACACAGTCAGACTATGCTTACAGGATGTGATGTTATAACACTAATGTGTAATTTATTTGTTCAAGACGTATTTCTTTGTTATGGTAAAGAACATTAAAATCATGATGAACAACAGGAGTGGCGATTTCTCTAAACTTGTGTATATAATTTGGCATTTCTTATTGTAGGTCAAAAATAAATACATAATATAATTTTATTTAGTTTAAAGGTTTATTTGCAAGACACAAAAACAGGCAAAATTAAAAGTTACAAATGTGCTGTGCATGAAACGAATTCAAACGTGGTGACAGAGCCAGGTGCAGATGTGTGTCACAAGTTAATCTGGCTGTAGGCTATGGTACTCAGCCACAGGTGGTGGTAATTGACTCGACTCCATTTGAGTGCACACAAAGTAAACTGCACACTTTAGCTGTGAAGTGAAAACACTGAAATCGCAGTAATAACACGTACGAGGGGAATAATAACGAAGACAAGATGCTCCTGATCGTTACTCTTGCTGTCCTGTGAACAGCATCGGCGTGGTGTTAATTGTTTGCTGTTCTCACAATCGCCTCCTGCATGGGAATATCACCAGGTAAACTTGCGACATTTTTAAACATTTTGTTGTTCAACAGCAACAAGACTGTCAGACTGTGTTTGAGGAAACCTCACAAATGTCACAGATGAAATATCTGTTTGCGTGTGCAGAGCGAGTTTAGATATTTGCATCTGTCATTCCTTTGAGCTACTCCTTTAACATTTTTTCTTTTGTTTTGTTTTTTTAATTATCATTTCTGTGTCAGATAATGGAGTCAAATCTGGCGCCTGTGTAGAGCACTCAAAACCCATGAAGGCTTCCAGGGCTCACGATGCACTCCACAAGGAACTGCTCCTGGCACATAAGAAGTAGGTACCATATGAAAACCAAATATTTTCTAACATTTGAATGAAGTCTAATGCGGTCTGTTCATTTTTTATCACACACAAATGTGACTTGTAGTCTAAATTACTGCGAGTGGTCAGTAAGACTAGAAAAGTGCTACACCACACTATAGGTGGGAGTAAATTACATTGCAAGTCTTCACCTGTTCTTCAAGGGTCACCTGAGGGCGAGTCTGTTTTTACAGGCAACTTCTTTCAACATGTTGCACATATCTTTACAATCATCTGTTCGGGACATTTTTCCACTGATATCTACCATTACCCATGTGATAGTTCATGATTTCTTTGTTAAATAAACTAAATGAGCAAGCTAAGCTTTGTCTGTACAGTCTCTGTTCTTTGTTGTCAATTTTGAGCCAACTTTGTAACACATGTGGGCTCATTCATAGCTTTGAATGCTTTTTGGAAGCACCAAGTAAAAGTTAATTCTCCAGAGAGAGGGGTTTTGTATGTTGTCAACACATGTAAGTTAGTTCTAGCTTTTTATTTTAGATTCTCGACTTAGTGAGTCCCACTATTGTTGATTTAAATGGGGGGACCGTTTTTCCAGCAGGTTTCAGAGATTGTGTTCTGGGTAACTGTACATGTTTGTTGTCTTAGTTTGTCTTAGTGTTGTCTTAGTAAGGGTTTATTGCTGGTTAAAGGTGGTCACAAGAAAATGCCAGCTGTAGAACCCTGGTCTTCTGAGCAGGAAGCTAATGAAGTTCACATTTGCATTGATTTTTGTTAGCTTTTGTTATTTTTATCTGTTGTCACATAAACCCCAGTGATCCTGTTTTATTTGCAGCCATACAAGGTTATCTTGGTTTCGTCAAGCTAAAAAATGTTTTCCAGAACAGAGCAGGCTCTTTTAGATTGGTGTCCATAGATGGACAGTGATACATCTGTCTCAATAGTGTTCTTGACCTGGCAAGTTGTTGTGATGAAGTTTGTCTTAACCAAGAAAGAATTCATCCACCTTTTGTCTTGTGTAGTCTTTTGACAGTTTAAGGGGTTAGTAGGCCACTGCAATAATTCTAGTGTCAGATTTTTCATTTGAAAAATTTTCTGACACTCCGCGGGCACCTTCGTTCTATTTAGCGTCTTAGAGCACTGGATTTCGGTTGAAACCCACAGCGGGTAAGGAGCTTTCTTGTCTTGACCAAGGACCAAGATGGCGGCGCGTGAACACGAGGCTCAGTGTCTCTCCAGAATCTGCTATTTAGCGTTTTTTTAATCTACTTTTAACCGGATTATTCATCCAGAATTGCTGTGCGTTGCTGACCTACAGCAGACAAGAGCTTCTGGACATCTGGACTCATAACTCCAACAGTTTTATCGCGGATCTCCGACTCATCCCAGAGATCTCCAGAACACCAGAGGCTGCCCACTCTCCCCGGCCGGGCGGAAGTGCACGCAGACGGCGCCGAGAACGTAAACAAAGGCGAGGTAGGCGCGGAGGGCTATGGGCTAAGGGCTAAGCTAAAGCTAACAACAGTATTTTCCTCGCCAATGTCCGTTCTCTGGCAAACAAAATGGATGAGATATGGCTCTCCATCACTAACAACAGACGGATTATGGACTCAAATGTCATGTTTTTCACCGAAACATGGTTGAACAACAGCTGCCCGGACAATGCTATCGAGTTAGCAGGACGCCACACACACCGAGCCGACAGGCTAGCAGATGACTCCGGCAAGACCAGAGGTGGAGGTTTGTGCATTTATATTAACAATGCTTGGTGCATGAACTCCACTACTATTGAGAGTCACTGCTCACCTAATGCGGAGTCTTCTGCCACACCAGAGGAGACAAGACTTTAGACCGTGTTTATTCCAACCTGGCTGGAGCCTACAAAGCAACACCCCTCCCCCACACTGGACAATCGGACCATGTCTCCCTGTTCCTCACACCTCGGTATTCACCACTCATCTAACGTGTGAAACCTGCTGTGAGGACAATTAAAGTGTGGCCAGAGGGGACAGACGCAGTGCTCCAGGACAGATTTAAAAACACAGACTGGAATACGTTCACTCACACAGACCTGGACCAGTACGCCTCATCTGTACTGGAGTACATCTCCAAAACCACAGACAGTGTCACCACCCAGAAACGTATCACCATGTACCCCAACCAGAAGCCTTGGATGAACCGGGATGTTCGTCTCCTCCTGAAGGCCCGCAACACCGCCTTTAGGTCAGGAGATGCACACGCCTACAGTACAGCCAGGGCTAATCTAAAGAAGGGCATCAAAAAAGCCAAACACCATTACAAAAAGAAGGTAGAAGAACACTTCTCCAACTCCAACCCCCGACGCATGTGGCAAGGACTCCAGACCATTACAGACTACAGGACCACCAAACCCTCCCCCGCATCCTCCGATGTCTCCTTCCTCAACAAGCTCAACAACTTTTATGCTCGTTTTGAGTGAGGGAACCCCACAACCACAACCAAAGCAGACGTGACGCCAGACCACCAACCTCTGACTCTCTCCCCCACCGATGTAGGAGCGGTGCTGAGCAGGATCAATGTCCAAAAGGCGGCAGGCCCTGATGGCATCCCCGGGTGTGTTCTCAGAGCGTGTTCTGGGGAGCTTGCAGGAGTGCTCACAGACATATTCAACCTGTCCTTGGCCCACGCTGTGGTACCGGCCTGCTTCAAATCCACCTCCATCGTCCCGATACCCAAAAACTCCAACCCATCTTGCCTCAATGATTACCGCCCAGTAGCACTCACCCCCATCATCACTAAGTGATGAAGCACACTTCAAATCCTGTCTCCCCCCCACCCTGAACCCCCACCAATTCGCATACCGCCAGAACAGGAGCACAGAGGATGCAGTCTCCATCGCACTGCACTCTGTCCTCTCACACCTGGACAACAACAACGCCTACGCCAGAATGCTGTTTATAGACTTCAGTTCAGCATTCAATACAATCCACCCCTCACAACTCATCAGGAAACTGACAGACCTGGGCATCAGTTCCCTCATCTGCAAATGGTCACTGGACTTCCTGACCAACCGCCCCCAACATGTCCGGCTGGATAACCACTGCTCATCTACAATCACAATGAACATCGGTGTACCACAAGGCTGTGTGATGAGCCCTTTCCTCTACTCCCTCTTCACCCACGACTGCAGGCCTGCCGATGGTTCCAACACCATCATTAAGCTTGCAGATGACACCACAGTGATTGGCCTCATCAGTGACAACGATGAGGCCGCTTACAAGGAGGAGGTGGATTGTCTGGCTGAGTGGTGCGACACAAACAACCTGCTGCTTAACACCGAGAAGACCAAGGAGCTCATCGTGGACTACAGGAGGAATGCTGACCCACATCCACCCATCCACATTAAGGGGACGGCTGTGGAGCGTGTGAGCAGCTTCAAGTTCCTGGGAGTCCACATCTCCGAGGATCTCACCTGGACGACCAACTGCTCCAAGCTGGTCAAGAAGGCTCACCAGTGCCTCTTCTTCTTGAGGACTCTGAGGAAGAACCACCTGTCCTCAGACATCCTGGTGAACTTCTATCGCTGCACCATCGAGAGCATCCTGACCAACTGTATAACAGTCTGGTACGGGAACTGCTCTGCCTCGGACCGGAAGGCGTTGCAGAGGGTCGTGAAAACTGCCTAGCGCATCGCCGGAGCACCACTTCCTGCCATAAAAGACATCTACAGGAAGCGGTGTCTGAAAAGGGCTGGGAAAATCATCAACGACCCCAGTCACCCATCACATGGACTCTTCACCCTGCTGCCCTCTGGGAGGCGCCACAGGAGCCTCCGGACTAAGACCACCAGGTACCGGAACAGCTTCTTCCCCACAGCTGTCAGACTCCTGAACTCTGCCTCCTGACATCTGACCCACGTTAACACATGGACTGAACATACACACACCCACAATGGACAACTGTACTCTCAAACACACAATAATAACATGGACTGAACCACCACTCACAACCACTAGCACTTTATATAGCCTCTGTAGAAACTATCTACACCCTCACTTATCTTAACTGCACTACTGTATAGCTCTGTGTAAATAATCATTCTGTACATACGATAATTTTTAATCCTACAACTGTTTATAACCTGCATAGTTCCCATTTCTGTATAGCTGTATATCTCATATTTCTGTATATTTTTTTTATTTCATATTCTGTATAGTTTTTCATAGTTATATCCTGTTCATAGCCTGTACAGCTTGTACTCGCTACAGCCTGGACATACTGTACTTAAAGTTATAGCATATTCATAACATACCTTCATACTGTGTACATTATAACATACCATAATAGACATATTTCTGTAATATACTTACATATCTACATTATTGCTAATATATATTATAATATATCTATATCATGGCTAAAGCACTTCTGGATGGATGCAAACTGCATTTCGTTGCCTTGTACCTGTGACATGTGCAATGACAATAAAGTTGAATTCTATTCTACTCTAATTCTATTGATGTCAGTGGCTTTTATTTCCTCCTTTCACCAGCTTATTGTCCTTATTGTCCTGTGTTGACTGCTGGGATCTTGTTCCAGAGGTGTGGACTTGAGTCATATGACTGAAAAGAAAAAAGTCTTGTGACTTGTCTTGGACTTTTACACCGATGGCTTGCAACTTGAACTGAACTTGAAACTGTTTACTTGAAAAGCCTTTAGATTTGGAGTAAAATAAAGATAATAAAGTTTATGTCATGGTCTGTGACCCAGTGAGTTGAATTGTTTATTATTTACTTGCCACATTATTGCTGTCGGTGTTTTGGTTTTCTTCCCTTTGCCCCTCATGTTTCTCTGTGCTCCCTCTGTTCTGTGTCTTGCTATCCCTGCCTGTGTGTTCCCTTGTTTCCAGTGTAGTCAGGTCACTGTGTAAAGCCCATCTCTCTGAGTCTGTGTCTTTGAATGTGTGTTGAGTTTCCTATTTTATCCTGTTGAAGATGGTGGACATCTTGTAACCTTTTGAAGAAACAACATATTTGACACAAGGTAAGAACAAAGTCGCAATTAGTGCTGTCCATCCATACTGTTCCTCAATCACCACCTTAAAAAACTTAAGCCTCAAGTCAATTTCCTGAATGGCCTGGTAAGGAGTTTCCAAGCATCTTTGAACAAAAGATTTCTTGGAATCATTATCAGTGTGCGAATGGCTAGAGCAGCCTCCTCAGATCCAGTGTACCTCAAAGCAGCTGCTTTGGATCCAAAACAATGACGTGGTCCCACCTCTGTCTTGTTCTTCCCACGATAGAGGGGCGTCAGGACTTTTACAGGAGGCAACGGTGCAATGTGGAGAGGGAGGGAGAGAGAGTGGTATGGCTGTGGATGTAGCTGACTACAGGTAAGGCTGTTGGGGGGTGAGCATTCACTGCAGTGTCGAATCTGTTGAAAAACACATTCAATTCATTAACTCTGTCCTGGATGACTCAGCCCCAGCCTCTGCTGCTGAATTGCTGCATCTGTTGTTTTCTTTAGCCAGTAGATGTGGATCATCGCAGGGGCTGATACTGTCAATCTCCCCCTGCTTGAGACACCTACTTGAATATCTGCCACTGCGATGGATACTCAATCCTGTTTATGGAGGTTACTGTAGTCTGCTTTTAGCTCCACTAGCCACTAAGCACTGGTGCAATATGTTGTGTCATTCTGCCATATGCTCTTCTGATATTGCTCGGTCTCAGTTGCGCTGTATACACTGATAGTATACCTTGGATGTCTCAGTGGAGAGTAGCTGGCAGCGCTTCAGGACTACTTCGTGCGCACAGACGGGAGCATGTTTAAAGAAGCAGCCACATGAAACGGCCTCCTGGACCTGGACAAGTTCACTGAATTTGTGACCTGCTACATCAGTAAGTGCACAGAGGATGTAACGGTCTCCAAAAACACACCACGAGAACCAACGAGAAGCCCTGGTTCACTGCAGCAGTACGTGCATGTCTGAGAGAGAGAGATGCTGCTTTCCGGTCTGGAGATAAACCGGCTCTCAGAACAGCCAGAGCCCACCTCTCTCGCGCCATCCGACATGCAAAGCGTGTGCATGCACAAAAGATCCAGAGCCACATCCACAACACAAAAGACTCACGCAGTTTATGGCAGGGCATTCAGGCCATCACACAGTACAAGCCTGGACCAAGCAGCTGCATCAGTAAGGCCTCCTGGATTGTGCTTGACCCCTCACACTCCTCACATGGACTCTTTTCTCTCCTTCCATTTGGCAGACGCTACCGCAGCATCGGGGCCTGATCCTCCAGACTGCGGAATAGCTTTTTCCCACAAGCCATCAGACTCCTGAACTCACTACCAGGCCCCCGTCTCCCCCCACAACAAAACACCCACACAAACTGTTAACAGACTCTTTTGCACTTTACACACCACTCCCTCTGTAAGATGGTAAATGGTAAATGGCCTGTATTTGTATAGCGCTTTTACTAGTCCCTAAGGACCCCAAAGCGCTTCACACTACATCCACCCATTCACACACTGGTGATGGCAGCTACATTGTAGCCACAGCCACCCTGGGGCGCACTGACAGAGGCGGAGCTGCCGGACACTGGCACCACCGCCACATGCTGCTTTATAGACAAATGTTTTACTCCAGGTTTACAAGCTGGTGACTTTAAACCACTCCAAACTCTAAATTGTAACTTCTCTTGATCCCCTAAGACTTAAGTGTATATTTGTTTTCCGTACTCCTTTTTATATCTATTTATTAGCCCTTTTCCACTGATGCAACCGGAGCCCTGTCGTCTTGCTTCTCTGTATGCTGCACTGGATATAGCAGAGATGACAGGATGAAGTTTACTCTGACTTTGACTTTCCTGAATTCTGTCTCCATTGTATACCTCTTCATGATCCTAGCCAGGGATATGAGTCTTTACTTGGCAGTGCTCTACAGCTCCAATAGCTAGCTTTGAAATTTCTCCCCATGTTGCCTTGATCTTGGCATCGCATATCCTTCTCCATGGAGGGTCCTCCTCATTGTGGGTCCTTGTAACCAAGCATTCCAGTGGTTTTAGATAAGTTATTTGGTTGCAGTGATGGTTGCAGTAGAGATTGTCTGTGCTGCATATACATCTGTAGTTGGTACTTCACATAGTCTTGGTAAATCAGTCAGTAGGGTCTGATTTTACCAGTAGGCCTTTACCTGACATCATGGCTCCCCCTTGCTGTAGCTTTCGAGTTTTACCTCATCAATCTTCAGTTGTGATAACAGTTGCTTCCTGATGCTGGAACACTGAGCTACTAGTTGCTTCTTTGTTAGTCTAGATTTTAGGTGTTGAAGATTCCTTAGGTCCTACCTCCTCTTGATGTAACACCTTCCGCTGGTAGGTGTGGTAGCATTTCAACAGCCCCGTATTCTCATCTTAACTGCAGTTTTTCTCTGCTTCCTTTATGGATAAAGGGGTTTGGCTCTGAGCAGCAGATCAGAACTTCAGCAGGTGCTTGAGAGGAGGAAAAGGGAACAGAGTTACCAGGATGAGGAACAACATAGTAGGACTCCTCTGGAGAAAGTCCTACTCAGACGTCAGCAGAAACAGCATGAGGTAGTAAACTTAAAGTGTTGCACCAGCTTTAGCTACTTTTAGTAAGTTCCTTCATTTAATCGGATCATCCATTATAAACAGTGTCTAGTAGGGTTCAAGACCATTTCCTCCAAGACTACTGTAGGGTATTTATCTTACAATATAAACCACCCTGAGGTTACTGCTGTTGTGATTTGGTACTATATAAAACATAATTGTACTAAGGAAGGACTGTAGATAAAATGAGTGGATTTCAGATATCATGAAGAACATTATTAACACAGAACGCAAACGGACTGAACTCAGTTAAAGCACTTCTTACTCAATGCGTTTAACATTTGCATACATTCACGCAGAATGTATTTCACAAACAATAAACATATTATGTCATAAAAAGGACCTTTTTATGACATGAAAAAGTTACTTTTTCTCTGTCATTTATTTTCAATAATAAGCTCTATGTGCTTCTCTTTGTCTCTTAGAGAGAGAGAAAACAAGATGAGGAGGTACGAGAGGAATCCCAGCTGATGGAGTTTGTTCGAGTCCGACAGAACTTAAGAAAGATCCACACCGTGGTCCAGGAGAAGAATGCAAACTCTTGAACTGTTATTGAAAAATATGAAAAGATTTATTGTTTCATTTCACTTTATTCAATGTCTGATGTCCTTTACATGTAAAAACACTGGTTGTTGAAATACAGAAAGGAAAAAAAATTTAATACAAAATTGTTACACATTTTTGTTATACTTTACATGTGCTATATTATATACTTTTTAAAAAGAAGATATTCATAAATGTAAATAGGAACTGTTCTTTAACTTGTGCTGTTTAGTTATATTGAAGTCTTGTTATAAATTACTGCTACGTTTATGTTTTAATAATACCAGAAATCTTTGCAAACAGTTGCACATAAAATCCTGAACCCTGCAGGACAATTAGCATGTTTTGTTGTGAAGTGGAAAAAAATACAAATCAAAATGTAAAATTCACAAAATTTGGCCAATAACTCTTGTCAGTGATGGAACGGACTGTGCTGAGGCTTCGGGGTATGTGCCGAGAAATCCAGTATTAGGAATAAAATGATTAAATAAAGCTGTTTTTATACACATTGCTATGTGCTCATTAAAGAGGGAATTGGATTATCGTGATTGTGCAGAGGGTTTTGCAACATGCTTACACATTATACCCTTTAAAAATCAGGATGATATTTCTGGGCCAAGAGATCAGGGTTCAGAATATCCTGAACTTAGATAATAAATAGAATCAGTGGGATAATATTAATCAAGGCTAGGCAGGGAGGAGTTTTCTGTTATATTCCAGGAGAAGAGCAGATACGAGACAAGGCCAGATGTGAACAGAGAGAGAGGATTCGCAGGGAGACGGCAGGACCGCCACTTTGCTTCCCAGAAGAAGACAGTCATAACAATACTTGTTTGTTCTTGTTTTATAAAACTGTACAGCCCGCTCTGATGGTCATCCTCTGTGTGAGACAGACGGCTGATTTCACTCTGAGGTCCAGCGCTGTAAACTTGTAATTTCACGTGCTGAAGCAAATTAAATCTTTTAAACGACAGAAGTTCTCCTGTACTTCCTTAAAAACAAACAAACATGTCACCAGAAAGTCTTTTATGAAGATTCTTCGTCATGAGGCTTGCTTCATTAGGGTGAGTGATGTCACTGATGACATCTGAAGCCTTGCTGGTTCAGAAAGTGGTTGGAGTGTTTGTGTAACTGATGATCATATATTAAGTAGATTGGATCCATGCAAAATTTTCATGTTAGTGTTCAAGCTTGTTTTCATGGAAAAAGAAGTGTCTCTCCCTACATGGCATCACTTTGTCCTGATTTCTCCTAATAAACTATTACACATAATGTGCAATGTGTTACTGCGACTACAATATTCACAAGTCGGATTTTTTTCGTCATTCTAAGGTGAAGTATTTGTTGTGTGCCAAGCACCTGACCTGTGGGTATCATCTAGAAAGAGGTGCATTAATCCAAGCTGGCTGTGGGATACTCGTCCACTCTGTGGGAGCCAGGGATTGAACCACCAACCTCCTGATCAGCAGCTGCCCTGCCCTACCTCCTGAGCTACAGCCACGTCATTAAATATCTTTTTAAAGTGTCATTAATTAATAAAAATGTAAAATCATTCAAAGGCATTTAAAGAAATTTGAAGCATTTAATAAATAATAAACACTTTAATGGAATAGTAATGACTGATATAGTTAATTATTTCAATTTTAATTTGTAATTAATTAATTACACATTTAATTATGTATTTATTTTGGCATTTGTGGGCCTCAAAGCCCAAGCACAAAATATAATTTCTTCCCCTCTGCTGCTGAGGATACATTCATCCGAGTCACCAGCCTCAGAAATCACAAGTTAACAGCAGCTCAGATCAGAGCCCAGATAGATGCCACACAGAGCTCCAGTAGCAGACACATCTCTACATGTTCAGAGGAGACTGTGTGGATCAGGCCTTTATGGTCAAACAGCTGCTGAGAAACACAAGGAGTGGACATTAGACCAGAGGACATCTGTGCTTTGGTCTGTCCAAATCTGAGATCTTTGGTTCCACCTGCCGTGTCTTTGGGCCAAACAAGATTCACACTTCAACGTGACGCCTGACTTACGAACCGCCTGCGTGTCCGCAAAATATTGACTGGGGCCTAATTGATTTTTATTCCTTAAAATCAATTAAATGTGCCACAGTTTGGGACGAACATAAATACTTCCGATTCATCTACTAAACCTCCTCCAACCCATCACACAGCAGGCATTACCACCTTTTTCTGCATTTTCTATATATTTTGCACATTTCCTGCGCCTCGCTTTGCTTTGACTACAAAGCTGTAGCGTGACATCATAATTTTGTTGCAATATTTCAAACATTTATGAGTATTTCTAAGAACGCTTATATTAATGAGCAACAGTACTTCTTTCGGAGAGCACAAGGTTAAATGCTTTAATGCAAAATAAGTTGCCGCTTACTTGCAGTTCAGTGTGTGCGGCGGGGGAATTCCTGCTTTCCCTCCTCGTCACGTCACACAGCTGCTGAAGTCCTGCAGTCATCCACTCCGTGCTCGTCGTGACGCGTGCCGTGTTGTAACGTGCTGTTAATCCTTGTTACTGTTATTGTTGTATGTCGCTGGGTTTCGGACTCTTCGTGTGCTCCTATCACAGGAGTCAGAACCTAATTCCTCTATTTTCAGGACTACGGACAGAGGCTGCGGCTGTCTTCTACCCCCTCCTTCCGCACACACGTGATCCTTGCGTCAAGGTCCCCATTGACGTCAATAGACTGGATTTCATTCATAAGATTTTTCTGCACCCCACCGACCTTATCTTATCCCTCCTCCCCTATTTTATCAGACCAATTAGCTGCAGTGCTGCTGTTGAATAAACAGAATATTCGTAATTCATGGTGCAACCTCAGAGAGCTGGTCCAAGCTTTCACGGGCAAACCTGAGTGCAAGAGGGAACCTTTGGGGTTTTCTTTACACATAGACACGCTTATTTCTGCGGCTGTCTCACGTTTGTGTGCCATCAGAGCTTAAGGATGCTGTGCACTGGTGTGTGACAATGGAGGCAAAAATAGCTCTCCTAATAAGCTGTGAAAGGGCTCAGTTTTAGTAAATAAATACATTTATTTTTCATGGATCATCATCTCCATCCTTCTGTTCACTGGTACAATTCTGCATTCATCAGCGTCTCCAGTTTTGTGTTAAAATGTCTGGTTAAGTCCACTGCCCTCTCTTAGATATTTCCGCACTGCTACAGCTGCATCATCTGAACCTTTCATTCAGTGGTGCTGGTTTCAGTTATTGTGCAAACGTACAGTTTTTAAGTTCGGGGAAACCTGCAGTTAGCTGAGACATCATCTGTTCCTCCCACTGAAAACATCCAGATGAACAGAATCAACTTTTGGGGAACTTTTCTACTCTTCATTATTTTCATAGTTGCCTCAACTTCCTCTTAATTAATCTTCTGCACTTCCTGCTTCCAAGCTCATGCTCTCTGTCTAGCCAATTCATAGAAGTCCAATTCTCCTTCCATACTGTCCAATCTCACGTGCAACACACTTTTTCTTTTCCACCTTTCTCTTTGCAATGCACGTGCCCTACCAGTGTTCCTGGCTACTTCTCCTTCATCTCATAGACTGTCCAACTTTTTTATTACCACTTATTCTTCACTGACATATTTTCCTGTAGTTCCTAATTCTGCCATCAAGCCTCTTTGTCTTCTTTTCTTTATTCTCAGTTTTCTTCACCTCTTCAGCTGTCCTTTCCAAGTCTTCACTACCACCCAGAGCCTTTAATGTTTGTCTTAAACCACCATGTCAGTTAAAATGCAAAAAAGAAACCGTAATGCAACTCTATGAATATGATGCTGTGACAAAGAAATGGTAAATCTGTTAAAAATGTTAATTGACCCACAGGGGTCATCTTCATCTGTGTATGTCTCTGGATACAGTGGCTCATCTGAAAAAGAAAGCCTAAAATGAGAAGTACTTTGCTCACTGGTACAACTCTCAAACATTTACCTTAAAGCAGTAATTCTGGTATAGCTGAAATTACATCTACCTAATTTATAAAAGCTTCATTTAGCCTGGAAAAATAGTTTGCTGCTCTATAAGAAAAAGCCCTCTACTGGAGTTTTCTGTTTTCTTTATACTCTATGTATAGTTTCTTCACCTTCTAATATAAAGTATTTGCTCAAAGAGGCTCGTCTCGTTTTCTCTGTATTATTGTAAAGTTTTTTGCTTACAATATAAACAGTATAAATCAGCTTGAAATATAAATGTCAAAGAATAAAACTGATGATGTGCCAACTAAAAAATATCCAATCCAATGTTTGTTCAGTACGTATCATCACTCAGTGATCACCACGACTACATTTTTTCTAAATAATACAAGATAAAATTCATCAGTTCTCAAAGTTTAGCTCTGTCAGTTAACCTTTATTAACACCAGGTGAAGAGTTCCTGTTATGAATCTGGATGACAAGTATAGTTTTTGAAAGTGCGTAGACTACACTTCATTCTAGTCTTCTAGTTTTTTGTTAGCAGTTTAATCTCACTGTGGTTGGGCATGCTAGTCTTTACAGGTATCTCTGCAATATATCAATGCAGGAAACCCGCAGTGAGCTGAGACTGAAGATGTCACTTGGATGAAGGACGAAACATTTCTCCATCTGAAATCGCTACGTCCAGATGAACAGAATCAACTTTTAGTGTATTCGCACCAACAATCACACCCAAGGCCAATTTGGAATCACCAATTAACCCAGTGGTTCTCCATCTGTGGGGTGTATAGCTACTGGACGTGCACAACTAGTGAAATGTGAAAATAAGAATGTTTTTTTTAGGTAAACAACAGTTGCCATTGTTCTGAACTTTACTAAACTTGAAACCTTTTCTTTTACTTGCCAGTCAGGGTAATTATTATAATTCTTAACTATTGGGATTCTTATCTAAGTTAAACTGCGCCATTAAAGTTTTAAGTTGCATCTCTATATTTCATATAGCTCCACTTGCCACACAGATGCACCTGTATGTGCAAGGGTGTGGATTTCTGTGCCACTTTGAAACTGGTGTGTGGAGTGACTACGCTGACCTGTCGTCAAATGACAGAAGACTACAGGATATTTCTGACTGCTGGACCATTCAACCTAGAGCCTAATATAACTGTACATTTGGAGAGACATGAAAAAAATTTCCCCCTTACCCCCACCAACCCACCCACTGAGTGCTTTTGACTTTTACACAGGAAAGAAGAAAAAACAAAAACTGGACCATATAGTAGAACTACAGATCTATGGTAAATAAATAAAGAGCAAGTTCCATCACTTATTCTTTTACAATAATGTAAAGGTAAATAAACTCCTAATGTGGGCCTTTTGGGGTTTTTTCTTTATATATTTTGGTCACACATTGTGGAATATAGAGGATTTTGCCCAATTTTACACTGGACTGAATCAAAAATACTCACATTTCATGCTGTGTGTTAACAGTGCTAACTGACTCACACTTGTTGTGATTTACCTCTTCAATATAAATACCTTTCAACAGAATTATGAAGGAAGATGGATTGAGTATATTGTATAAAAGACTTTAAATGCAGAATGTTTGTTCAACTCTTAGACACCCCTTTTCAGAAATGTTTATTAATCCCACCAACTCAGACTAATTTGTGTGATTACAAGCAGATGCATTCAAATTCAAAGGGAAAAATAAACAAAGTTAGAAACATTGTTCCAGCTCATAAAATATTCCTGCTGAGACAGTATAACGAGCTAAGATTTATTTTAAACAAGCAAACAAACCAGAGAATCTTAAGCCCGACCATTTTAACATAATTTCCCTGGAAAATAAATCCAGGGTGATGAGGTGATGATACACGTCCTAATAATCCCATAAAAAAACACATAGACACTGCAGCACCTTAGGGGGGCGTGCTCCATTTTGACCCCGAGACTTCCAGGCCATACTCAGCACAGATGTTTCTGTATCCTATGCCGGCCACTTGGTTATGGCGTTCCTGTTTGCTAGCATCTAGCACCCTGTTGTTATATGTGCTCAGGGGCATCTTTGCACAGCCCGCCCTTGGGGTCTTGCCTTGTGTGATAGACCGTAAAGTCTAGTGCTCAGAGTGTGTTCCTGCACTGCCATGATTAGTGCCTTTCTCTCAGTTCACCTTTGTCCAGCCACTGGTAGGATTTCTGGACATCAGCCACTTCTTCTGCCGGCCGTATATACCATGCAGGGTCCTGTAGATCCATGATGCTCCTCTTCTCAAATTTCTGCTGCCTGAGATATTAACTAACCACACTCTCAGTTGTGGCCATCTTCCTGAAGTACTTGTGGATGTTCATTGTGTCATCCTGGGTAGCAGTTCTGACACTCACTAACCTTGGCCACCTTCCTCCTTCTTAGTGTACAGTCTTAGGGTGCTGCATGCATGTCAGTGGCTTCTATCTCCTCTTTTGGCCAGCTTATTTCATGGTTCGTTCCTATTTGTCTATGGGACTACCCCCTCCCCCTTTTCTTTTAACGATCCAACTACACTTCTTAAGTCCAAATGGGCTGGAAGTAGCCTGCCTATGATTATATCCAGCCCTAGATAATTTCACGTCAGTTATTGATGGTCCTCAGTAGAAACAGAATCTTCGGCCCTGCTGAGAAGCCATGCAGGCAGGGATGGGACTTTATTTCGATGGGCACACCATGCAGGCAATCTGGGATCATATCATTATGTTAAAATAGGAAGGGGGCAGACGTTACAAAGACAACAAGTGTAGTGGTACAGGCTTAGTACACAGAGACAAGGGTGCCGGATTTAAACACTAATGTGTTGGGAAAAAATGAGTGAAAAAGTAAACTAAGCAGCACTTGGCTGCATTTCAATAATACTGAAGACTGCTGAGTGCAGAATCTATCAAACTAGGAGCTGGCTAAAGTGACACCAGATTTTATTTTCAGCCATTTGCCATTATGAAGGACAAAAGGTTTCAAACTTGTCCAGGCCTTAAAGCTGATGTGTGCTCTCCCATCTAGTAATAAATGCATAAAAAATAAGGCTTTTCTGAAAACAATGAATAGAAAAGTCTCACAGGCCAGAATACATGCTTCAAGCCAGTTATAATTCTTACCCTGTTTGATCTGTTGCTCACCACAAACAAGCACAAGAAAAATTTGTTACCCTAAACTTTAGTTGCATAAGTTTTACAGCTTTCCCCACTGATAAAAACGCTTCATACTACACAAAATAATTAAGCAAAAACAACTGAATGAAAAAACAACTAAACATATATCAAAG